>NC_068999.1:467509-470559 GCF_001194135.2 Octopus bimaculoides
ATAATGATGAGTAAGAAGATTACGATGATGAGGACGGCGATAGATGAGGAGTATGATGGCAATAACGGTGCTTGTGAATATGATGACGATGATGTTAATGATGATGATGATGACGATGATGATGATGATGACGATGACAACGATGTAGTTTGTGCAAATCGATTTACTGCATCATTTGCATCCATGCAGTTGTCCACATAATCCTTCTACTGCTGTATCTCCCACTCCACTTTCCCTCCCCCTCTTCCTCTGTACCCCACCCCTCGTGTATTATGTTCATCGCCTTCATTAACATATCTTCCTCGCATCAATATAAAAATTAATTTATTATTATTATTATTATTATTGTTATTATTATTATCATTATTATCATTATTATTACAATGTCATTATTGTATTTCCTTAGTTATTTTGTAATGTAAGGTGGGCGATTAGCGGGGCTTGAATAAAGAGGAAAAAAAGGGAAAGTCGAATTAAGAAAGGCGAGAAAAAAAAAAAAAGCTGGTTTTTTATGCCTGTCGGAATTTTCCGTTTCTATCCAAATATTCGAAAAAATGTAGTTTTTCTTCTCTTTCTTTCATTCCCACCGCGGCCATGATCAAGCAGACCTTCGATGAAAGGCATTCTACCTTTGAGCATTCCATTATGTTATTTCTTAAGCCATTGTGTATCCAGGACTACACAATCCAAAGTCTCCTTTCTTTTATAAATAGTTTTGGGTGTGAAACTTTTAGAGATGACGATACCATTCATTAGCCGGTCAAATTTCTTTGTCCATTAAAATAAATTATTTTCATACAGTACCGTTCAGAAGTTTCATTCACGATGTCGGTGATACCCTGGTACTCAATGGTCTGCGTGTTATCCTATGCTTTATGATTGTCAGTGATCGCACTTTAAACCTGCCTGGTTTACTTGGAGCCAATACTAACATGCTTCATTTACTGAGTGTGTGTATGTGTGTGTGTGTCTGTGTGTGTGTGTGTGTGTGTGTGTGTATATATATAGATATATATACATATATGCATTTCCCCCCAACACACACACACACACATTCGTGCGTGTATATGTGTTTGCGCGCGCGCGTATGTATGTATATAACTCTCGTAAACGAGAGAAAGATAAGGATGCCGCTCCCTGCTTAAAGACACGAGTTTGGTCTTGCCAATGTTTAAAGCTATTAGCCATTTCTTACACCATTTCTTCACAGCCTGCTGATCCAACCGGAGACTAGCAGCAAATTCCTGCCATTTCAAGCACAGGGAATTACCAAAGAAACTAGAATAAAGAGTATTATGATCAGCACAACGGTCGATGAACTGAAGAACATTGGCAGGAAGATTGTTCATGTAGAGGAAAACAGAGTTTGACCAAGACTAGATGCTTGAGGAACAGACGGCCTTGAGACAATACTCAGAATAAAATAATGAGAGAATACTAAGAATAATTGCAGGGCAATTGATATAGGAATTATTTCCGACTAAATTCTCCACATTCTGGTTAATTCTACATCTGCATATTTATATTTGGTTAATTTTTCAATTCCATTGCCAAGCACGTTATCTTTTGTCAGAAATGATATTCTGTGTAAAGTGATCCCTGTTTTCCGCTTGATCTTGACGAGAATATAAGTCTGTGAAGACGTTAATAATCCAGAGTCGAAAATTATTTCTTCTCAAATCCCCATGTCACATTCCTAGCTAAATAATCTCATTTTAATCCCTCGAAAGTGTTCTGTGTCTCCTTAAATGCTTAGAGGCTTCATAGAATTAAGAACACATTCTTTTATTTGATTTGAGCAAATTTTATCAAAACATCATTGCTAGAAACAGCTAGGAAAAGGGGACAGCGTAGTCATTTGCTTAAGAAGCTTGCTTCTCAACTGTGTGGTCTTGGGTTTAGTCTTACTCTGTGGCACCTTGAGCAACAAATGTCTTCTACTAGAGCACAGGGCCATCCAAAGCCGTGAGAGTGGATTTCATTGGCGGAAAATCTGTGTGTGTGCCTATGTTTGTCTATCTGTGTGTGCGTGTGTGTTTGCATGTGTATTTGTGTGTGTGTGTGTGTGTGTGTGTGCGCGCGTGTGCGCGTGTGTGCGTGTGTGTGCATTGTCTTTACGCTTATGGTATTTCTGTTGTACCTCACTTCCACTTGACAACGACTGTTGGTTTGTTTGTTCAGTAAAAAAGAGCTTTAAAAAATGGATGCAGGGGTTGATTTGTTCCACTGAGACTTTCAAGGCACTGACCAAGAATAGCCACTGTCCAATGACAGCAAAAAAAGATGAATTGCCAAGTTTACGCTTTACCCTGTCGTCTCTACCACGTGATTTCACTTCCATAAAATGAGTATGTTTGAAAATGTCGGTTACAAGTTTTAATATTCTGAAACAAGTAATCAGTGAAGACATGAGATACCAATACATTAAGCAACGAAACAGAGCTGGATGATATTTTTTTTATCTTTTAAAAGATATCTTCATTTGAGTAGATTTTTTTTGTGGACATGTTTCGAAAAATATGAGAAAAAATTTTCGACTCAAATAAATTTTCACCTGAAAACAACATAACAAAGAAAGAAAATATGAAACAATAAAGTGAAAAAAAACCTATTCTTTTCATTTTTGAAAATTTATTGAACAAAATAAGAATATATTTTGTTAACAATTCTTAGATCTTGTGATTCTCAGATGATACACACACGCGCGTGCACATACAAAAATTTATATATATATATCATATACACATACCTGCATATATGCATGCATGTATATGTGCGCGTGCGTAGTGTCTCAGTGTACGTTTTATATGCATTTATAAATGTGTATATGTATGCATATTATCAAACTTCAATTCGAAATCAAAAAAAAAAATTCACTATATTGGCACATTTATACATATGTAAATGCATGCATGCACATACATATATACATACATGCATACATATACGTATATATGTGTTTGTATGTACATTTATATATATACGTATGTGTGCGTGTGTATATGTATATATATATATATATATATATATATATATATATATATATATAT
>NC_068999.1:470861-472483 GCF_001194135.2 Octopus bimaculoides
ATACATAATGCACATGTGCATATGCTCATATACATGCGCACCTCATCGGACACACACACACACACACACACACACACACACACACACACACACACGATGTTTGTAAACACACATTGTATATACACGTAAATATTTTTTGAGTGAAATTATTGTCAACATTCATAACTTCCATTTTGTTTGCACATGGGGAAAATAAGACATATTTTAATTAGTAAGATCGTCTAAAAACATAATTAATTAAATGTAACAAGCTTTGTCTTAACAACAAAACTCCGGTAAAAATTATAAACAAAATTATGTTTTGCGTTCTTTATTTGTTTTTATTTTCAACATCACATTCATGGAAGATAATTAAACGACCATCCTTATTATCGACTCATTTGTTTTGTTATTCTATTTCAGATGTGATTCTACCTCTTCTATTAACTAATGGCAAAGGAGTGGTTCGGGGTTTTTTGGGGTTTTTTTTGCCTTTTTTCATTGTTTGTAACACTGTGTCTCTAAACTTTTACGTTCCTTATCCAATTCGCGCTGGGGTCGACATTGCCTTGCATGCTTAAAGCAAATACAGCCTTAAGTATCAAACAAGTGCTAGGTTTCATTCATACGACTAAACATTACTCTAAAGGATCAGTTCCAATCCCTTAACGAAGAAAGAGAAAACTTGAAGTTGAAAGGTGGGACAGTGTTGAAAGGCAAACGAAATAAAGAGAATTATTTTGATAAGGTTTACACAACTATGGTCCATATAGTCAACAGTCGTATGATATATAGGAATATATCTCTGGGATTCTTTATACAATTATTCTTACTGCCCTCGTTTAATTCTTTCCTCGAAATTCCTTTTTACCGCACGGATGACAAATCTCGGCTCTTCATATTATTTTCTCGTCTTAATCTTTCTGTTCATGTTCGTTTATCATTGCCGTTAATTTATATCCTGATGGCTGATTTTGCTCACAAATCTAAACTGAACACTATCATTGCAAGGTGTCCAAATTGTAATACCTGAGAAGGATTTGAGCATGTCGGCGTCCATTCTTTCTCTCTTTTCCCACTTCTCCATCGTTCCTCTGTTGTCTCCCACTTCTCCACGTGTACACACATACGTACATGCATACATACACATATACATACATGCATACATACATGTATGTATTTATATATATGTATACATACACACATATGGCTGTATGGTAAGTAGCTTGCTTACCAAGCTCATCGTTCCGGGTTCAGTCCCACTGCGTGGCACTTTGGTCAAGTGTCTTCTACTACAGCCTCGGGCCGACCAAAGCCTTGTGAGTGGATTTGTAGACAGAAACTGAAAGAAGTGCGTCGTGTATATATATATATATATATATATATATATATATATATGATGATTCACTATCAAGGTGCAGAAATAACGTATTCCAAATGAACGAGGTAATGTAATCCGATGATAAAAAGAATTCCGCGAATTAGGTACTCCTAACACACACACATACATAACCTAACGTCTGTACTTGCATTTTCGTTGTTTCACATGTATTGCATTAAAAGAACTCTTCGTTCACGTATTGGGTCCTGTAATTCATCATTTCTCGGTGAATTTATACATTTACACACACACACACACACAC
>NC_068999.1:472493-480233 GCF_001194135.2 Octopus bimaculoides
TATATATATAAAGGAAAATGATGATATTCAAGACCGTTGAGTGTTATAGTAAATTGTGAAAAAAGAAAAAAGAATGAAATATAAATACATACACTTACACACACATACACACGCATACATACACACACAAACAGGCACATACAGACACACACTTGTATATGTCTGTGTCTGTGCGCACAGAGAGTGATAAAGACGGAGAACATATTCTTTTCGGGTCATTAGTGGGGTAGTCCATTTAATGACCTGGAGAACATTAGACAGTTCAGACCATTAAATCGACTGGGTGCATTAAAAATAATTGGTGTCGTTAGTTGGAGATAGAAGAATCTGTAAACTGTCTGCAAATGCTCACCAAATTATAAAGAATCGTGCCAACCAAAGCAAACCACAGAAAAAAGAAAAAAAATGTTTAAATGAATTGATGTTGCTATTCATTGCTTTCACATTATCTCTAAACTTTATTTTTCACTAAATAAATTAAATTTTCAAATAATGATTTTAATGTTCTTTTCTAATTTTTCGTTTTTGCTTTGTATCAACTCTAGTTTTAATATTATATACATTTACTTTTGTATTCGTTATATATTTAACATATGGCCATCTCTGTGCAGTAGATTTGATCATGAAAGATGTATCCAAATTGCTCTTAAGGAATTTAGCAAGAACCGTTTACGCGTAACCCTGATGACCCCAGTATTTGCGTCAAAATTTATTTACATCAAAGTTTACAGCACAGCTCATATTCTAGATTAAATTGCATCCGAAACGAAGCATTTTCATTGTTCAGGGCAAATAAACACCCTTTCTTTTTTTCAAATTGCAAATAATTACTTATTTCATATTTTTAATGAGTTTCATGAAATAGATTGTTGCACTCAGCTTGCATTTGATTGATAATTTGGAGTAAAGGTATATTAAATAGCACACAAAAACAATTTCTCCATTTATCGAAACTTTCTTCGGTTCGCGAGACTGTAGATGAACTTCTTAGTGGTGATTATAAACAACTCCAAATGGAAAGGAAATATAATCAACTATTCCCCAAGATAAACATATCCTTAAAGTGAAGATACTGTAAGTGTCTGAAAAAATGATTTTATCCTGCTGCAATTAGTTTCTACCTGACTATTCATCTTTAGTACAACAATTTCCCTCCATTATTCCCAATGGACGAAACGTATTCATGGCTCTAGTAATTTGCATAAATGAAAGGAAAGTGAGTTGCGAGAAACAACCGAGCTTTGGTCAGTGGCATGCATTCGAATAAGAATGACTAATAAGGGAATATTAATTAAACTGTAAGGTAATTTCTTAATGTACTGAATCGTCGTTTCCATAGAAGGTAGACCAGCCACATAGTGACAGCTGTTGCAGTTACTGAAATGTTATCATGGTGGTGTACTTGTAATATTTTAATGGATTATACCTCTCTCAGCGTTTTTATGGCTTTCATTTTATCGCACTTATAAAGAAGAGTTTCAAAGATAAGGGGACGCAACTAGAACGTAAATATAATATAATGATGCTCACTTATCACACAGATAAGCAACCGTGCCTATTGATGATCACACGTCCGTACAGATAGACCGAAACACACACATCCCTCATAATGCAATCCATTTCACTGAAAGAAAGGTCAGGAGAGCAATAAAGATACCTCGTAATATCGAAATAAAGCCCGGAAGCCGGTACAACGCATTACAAAAGAAGATTAAACTGTTCTTTACATTGTTAGGTCATTTTATACTCTGCGTATACGTTTGCCTGAATATATATATGTGTGTGTGTGTGTGTCTATGTATGTGTATATATACATATATGTGTGTGTTGTATGTATGCATTTGTATGAATATATATATATTTATGTATTAAAAGAATGGAGGAAGAGAATAGAGAGATAGTTACTTATATAGATTTAGATATAGACATACTTTCATACACATATTCATCTTTTAAATCGTTATTGACATTTGTGTGTAAATATGTGTGTTGTAAGGTCCATAAGTGCTCAGCAGCGCACACACGAAATATTTACACTAAGGGGCAAAATGTCAGCTTAAATAGTTCTCAAGAACACGTCACCATTAACTAAATCGCCCTTTCATAATTATTTTGCTTACATAACAAATACTGCCGTACTTTCTCTGTCGCCATCTAACGTACCTGTCAGTATTTAAAAGCATATTCAACCACAAAATTATATATCTATCTCGCAATTTTCTATAGAATTCTTGCCCATATTGTACTGCTTAGCCTACATAAGTGACCTCTATATTATCCTCTATCTCTTCTATATTCTACCTCTACATTTCCTATTCTCCGTTAGTTTGATTTTATAGCATGTTTATAACTTCCACTTCCTCTACGCATTTGCATACATTCATACAATCACATACACACACGCAAACATATATACATGCACGCACATACGCCTTCTCATGAACATACATAATATTCAACATGGAAAGGATATTGCGTCATAAAAACACATAACTATTTATATGTCGCTATATTTTCGTTATTATAAATCATCCTGTTGACGGATAATGATGATAAATTTAAAATAAGAAGCAATAGAAGTAATTTATAGACGGTGCGTATGATTTAATGACCTTTCCAATAACACGAATTCAGTGGAAGAATCTTGCTTCCATGTGGGTATATTTGTATATATACTTGTGTGTGCGTATACATACATACATCGACATTTGCGCCAATAACAAGAATCCAAGCTTCAGAATTTTCCCCCTCTACCAATTCAGGGACGATACAACCTGTGGCCAACGGATTAGTAAAGAGACTCTCTATATTACATATCCACCACGGCCTTAGAATAACACAAACATACACGCAGATATTAAAAACCATACATTCAAGAGCTGAAGCTTTATCTTTCTTATGTTTGTGGTGTTATTCTAATTCACGCTGCCACGTTTGCTTTTGCTGCTTTTCCAGTTTCCGTGTTTATGCCAGTGTCGCTCGCTCTATTCTCCACCTCCACCCCTCCTAATAGTCATCGTCGTCGTCGTCGTTTTCATTATCGTCATCGTACTTGTTGTGGTTATTATCAACCTCATCATTCATTTTTTTCTCACTTTCCTCGTCTCTGTCTCCTCTTCTCCTTCTGCACCCCACTGTATGTGTGTGTGTGCATGCGTGTGCGTGCGCGCGCGCGTGTCTGTTTATGTGTGCAAAACCTCTAATAAGGAGTTTAAAAAATATGTAGAAATGAACGCGTATAAAATATCATAAGCAATTTATCAGTGAAAACGTAATACAATGGATATTGACAGTTTTCAATTGTTGTACTCGAAGGAATTAGCGATAGGACCAAACAAAAGGAAACTACAATTACAAAGAGGAGATAAATACTTCACTATATGGAACAGGGGAACCCACTACCCTGGTTAAAGGCAGCTTCCCTTTACTGTTTCAAACCATGTCCTTCAAATGTGACCCTGAGAATTTCCGACGTTGGACCGAGGCATAAATTGCCCTATGTTCCCCTGTTCCCGTGATAGATAGCCAGACTAATAACTGGATAAACAAATATATAGACAGGAATATAGCTAGATAGATAGACAAAGAAATAGACAGACATACAGACAGACACATAGGCTAACGGTTTAGTAGGTAGTTATACAAATAAATAGAGAGAGAGATACACAAATAAACTGGTAAATATTTCTAAATTTACTCTTGTCTGAGTATCATGTGTTTATGTTGTTAAAGGTGATGTATTTTAAAGCTCTGTGTCCTTCGTTGTCACAAAATATATAATTTGTTCACACCACTGTTCCTCTCCTCGGGGCCAAAATGCTAAGCTAGTTGATTTATGTTTGGGTATTTGTGCATCATTGACTTGAAAATAATAGAAAGGTGAAACCTTGATGCCATCTGCGAATGACACTACGGTTCCAAGTATAGGAATAATATATAGGTATTTTAAGAAGTGATACTATCACCAGATGTCACCTGGAGGTAACAACAGATTGTAAACGTAGCGTTATTGTAGTGTACAAATCTGTGCAATCTAAATAATTCTTCGTTAACCATCACTTTGTATTCATACCAAAAGAATTGTTAAAGGGAATTTGGATGCACTTTTGTTATTTCTTATACGTTATTTTTGTACAAGAATGTATTGTTATTTCAAATAAGGAATCTTCACGATGAAACTCTATGTAAAAATATGAAAGTGTTTTGCTTGACGAATCTTTGGCGAGATTCCAGTTGCAATAGATTAAAATATATTTTATCGATGTTCTTCAATTGTTAAACCGATCATGCAGCAGAGTCGTTGGCATGCCGAACCAAAAACACTTGGCAATTCTTTTGGCCTTACGTTTCGTGATCAAATTACAGCGAGGTCAACGACGCCTTTTTTGCGTTCTGGGTCGATTAAATACGTACGTGCTGAGCATCAGGTCAACGTTATCCTACTTCCAATAGAGTTACTAAGGTAACCAACAAAGTATTGGAGCCTACGTAATCGACAAACTCCTCATTTCAAATTGCTGGCCTTGTGTCTAAATAAGAAATAATTCCAACATAAGAAAGGCATATTGGACGTTGTATAGTATTTAGTTGCGTTTCTGTATGTCGAGAGTTCAAATGCTACCAAACTCAGCATTTGCTATCATCCTTGTGTGGCCGATAGATTAAAAGTGTAGGTAAGGACTAGATCCTGTTTACATGAAGTTAGTCATCTCATTACTTCTTGGGCTGGGAAAAATGTTTGATAAAATAACTGTTGAGCGAAAGATAGAATATCTTGCGTTGTTTATTCCAGTTTCAGGTGCAATGATTTCGAAATCAACCGAGATCAGCCCTGATTTTATCATTCCTTGGTCTAGAAATAAACTAAAGTCCATTACTAGAGTCGATCCTGTCTCTCTTTCTCTATCTAAAATTTGGTGACGTTGTGCGTCGTGTAAACGGTTATTGTGTGCAACTAACAGCGTCCTTACTTCAGAAACGGAAATACCGAATGGAGATGGACAAGAGACATCTCATTACATAACACATTCTTATGACACTGGAACGACGATTAGATATGCAGCGTAGCATGAACTGGAAATAAAGTAAATTAGATATAATGAAGTTTTATATTTTACCCACATTTATTCAGACCCACTATTAGAAGGCAAGAAAGGGTTCATTCCTATTCTTATGGAAAATTATATTTCAAGAAATTTAAAATATAATTTATTAAAAAAAATTATTTCGCTCACTGTTAATAAAAATACCTGAAAGTATATTTCTGTCTTTTGTTGAAAATATGTTTCACACTTTCTTTGTTTCTTGTCATTTATTTCATCTCGAAATTTTTTCTATCTGTCTATCGTTCTTTCTCTTATTTTTTTTTTGTTCGATTTTCTTTCTTCGTCATTTTTGGTTTTTCCAATTTTCTTCTCACTATCTGTGAGTCTTCTTTCGTTTCTTGTTCATTCATTATATTTTCTTTCTTTTTTCCCTCCAGTTTTGCATTTCTCCATATTTTCTGTAAATATTTACGTTTCATCACGTGACTCTGGTAATATTCTGTTCTTTTCTTTTGTCCCTTTTATTTTTTTTTTTTTTCGAAAAATATTTCTTACTTATCGTTCCTTACTTGTTATTTCCATCACGTTTTTACAAGTTTTATTAAAAAAAAAGTTTCTACTCATTTATTTTGTTCCTGCACAAAACAAGAAGACATTGATTCACACATACACAAACAAACACACTCGCAAATATATAAACAGGTCCTCACACCAAAATATGGTAGTCAAAGTTTTCACCTTACAAGAGAATCGGCAAACAACATTGCATAAACAATTGCAAACTGGTGCCAATATCTGGAATACTTTACTGGATTTTTTAAAAGATTATTTCAACTGAACCAAATGCTAAAATCGAGTGGATGACTTCAAAAATACGGGCACGCACAGTGTTGAGGAAAATGGAGAAAAAAAAACCCACCGCAACGTTACTCTGAACAGATTTTGAGAGATTTATGGCTGGACACTGAAAAGCATGACATTGGTAAATAATGGCCGTTTGCTGAACATGCAAGAGATAGTAGCCGGATGTCATTTACATGACATCCATCTTTAACAAAATGGATGGAGGATATGCTTTATAAAATGCTTTTGATAGCGTATAAAACGCACTTCTTTCCAGAAATGACACACATAATCACGGACATGACAAATAAGCAATTTCTATATATAGCCGTTCGATCTGGTAAAATAAACAGCCAACTCTCCTTCAAATGTTAACAGAAAAACATCGTTCTAAATTTTAGTTACAACGCTACACATGAAAAAAAAAAATAAGAAAAAAGTATGTGAGAGACAGGCAGAACATATTTGGATAGCTGTCTCTTTGATGGAGTGTTTCTTGATAAAAAACAATAGAGACGACGATAAGTATTACAGTAGCTTATATGAAGCGAGAAAAGAAAAACAATTATATTTTTTGTAACAAACGCAGAGTATATTGTATATGAAAATACATGCTTTCAACCAATCTATCTATCTATCTACCCTTCTATCTATCTTATTTCTTTATTGCCCACAAGGGGCTACACGCAGAGGGGACGAACAAGGACAGACAAACGGATTAAGTCGATTATATCGACCCCAGTGCGTAACTGGTACTTATTTAATCGGCCCCGAAAGTATAAAAGGCAAAGTCGACCTCGGTGGAATTTGAACTCAGAACGTAGCGGCAAACAAAATACCGCTAAGCATTTCGCCCGGCGTGCTAACGTTTCTGCCAGCTCGCCTCCTATCTATCTATCTATCTATCTATCTATCTGCCTACCTGTCTGTATATCTGTCCGTCTGCCTGTCTGCCTGTCTACCTGTCTCTCTATCTATCTCTCTGTCTGTGCATGGGTATCTCAATCCAACAATGCATGTTATGATATGGATTTATGTATCAAGCATAATTCCCCGCCATCTCTACATTTCTCTAAAATCAACACCTTCAGTATGTTCACATTTACCATATTTCTTTGACACTCCTCTATTTTTTCATTGTATCCCATCGTAATTCTTATTTCATGTTACCATTCTCACAACACGCCACCGCCATCTTCTACTCCCCCTCGTCATCTTCTATCTGCATTTCGTTTTCTTCCATTATCTTGTACAAATCTCTCACTATGTCCAACATACACACACACACATATACATATATATATATATGTGTGTGTGTGTGAGTGTAAACAAAATTTGTGTGTATATATATATATATATATATATATATATATGACCAAACACATATGTAAATGCATATTACGTATATATGTATATGTGCGTGTGTGTATGTGCGTGTCCGTGTTTGTTTAGGTTTCTAGTCGGCTAATCCTTCTATTTGTTCAACATATTAAATTTGTAAATCTTATTCTATTCTTGTATTCTTTCTCTTCTATACTTACGATACGTTTGTAATTTCCTGGGATACGCAATTCCTCTCATGTGTATGATTGTTTTCAAACAATTTTACCAAGGAATAATATATCCGGGAGAAAGAGAGAGAGAGAGAGAAACAAATAAAAAAGGCAGAGAGAGATTGACAGAGACGGTGGGAGACGCATAGAGAGATGCAAAGAGAAACAGACAGAAGATGCACAGATTACGTATATATATATATATATATATATATATAAGTATACATACATAGATACATACATATATATATATATATATATATATATATATATATATATATAAGTATACATACATAGAT
>NC_068999.1:480900-483573 GCF_001194135.2 Octopus bimaculoides
ATAATAATAATAATAATAATAATAATAATAATAATAATAATAATAATAATAAGAAGAAGAAGAAGAAGAAGAAGAAGAAGAAACGGAAGTTTATAGCAGCAGTAACAAAAATAATATATGTGGAATAATGTGGATAGAAGTGTAAATAGATAAAGTGCAAATAAAAGAAAAGCATATGTGGGGAAATAATATTTGATGCTTGGACAAAGCTAATTCTGCAATTCTTGCCAAACATTGATTCCCGACAGTTGACACGAATACCTGGATGCTGAGTGTGTGCGTGCAGGTGTGCGCATGCGTTTGAGTGTGTGCCTACGTGGGTATGTGCGTGTGTGTGTGCGCATGCGTCTGAATGTGTGGCTGTAGGAATTGCTTATTCGTCTTCTTCTGTCATGTCCGTGTTACGTTTCTCACTCTTTCTCTTCCATCCTCACTTTCTCAAGACTCACATGCAAATATGCGCACACATAAATATATATAAATATATACATGCCTATATGCAAGTCTGTTACTTTTTATATGTATGCTTTATACATGCAGTATTAGTTTATATATTTGTGATGCATATTTGTACGTAAGTGTATACGCATACGATACAACTTACATAATACACACACGTATATATGCATACACACATATATATACATGGAATATATATATAGACAAGAGAAAACATGTTAATATTTGTATATGCAATATATAGATATTAAATAAATACATATGTATGAATGTATATATATATAGATATGCACAGAGACACAGACACACACACATGTGTGTTCATATATGTATATATATATATTTACATATATACATATATATTCACACACACACTCATAATTGTTTGCGTATATATATATATATATATGTGTGTGTGTGTGTGTGTGTGTGTGTGTGTGTATGTATATATATATATATATATATATATATATATATATATATATATATATATATATATATATATATATATATATACATATATATTTACATATATATATATGTGTATATATATACATATGTATGTATATATGTATATGCATATTTACATATATATATATATATATATATATATATATATATGTCTATTCACCCACACACACACACACACACACACGTATAAGCAGAGGGAAAGCAAGAAAAAAGAGAGGGAGAAAGGAAAGATCCATACAACGAAATAAAAGTAAATAAAACAAGAGCTTAAGCAGTAAAATAAATTGAAACAGAAACAAATAAAACTTAATAAAAACAGAAGAAAAATGTTGAAAGTGAAAGTGGTGAGATTAAATAGCAACACGAATGCATCGTCTGAAGCAACACACAGACGTATATTCACACACTCACACAAACTGTAAATAGATGTGTGTTTGAGTGCGTTTGTGGCTGTGTGAGTATGTGTTTGCATTCAAAATACATCTATCTATCTATCTATCTAAATGACAGTAGGTGGGGAGAGAGAGAGATTGAGAGAGAGAGAGAGAAACTGAGGGAGAGAAGAGAAGAAAATAAAGATATTGTCACATTTATTTTAAGATTGATAAACACAAACTATGCTTGTGTAGAAAGGCACACAGACAGGCATACTGATGTATACATACCTATGTGCATTGTACACACACACACGCGCACACCCGCGCGCACATACACGCGCACACACACGCACACATACATATATATATATATACTTATATATATGTTTGTCTGTATATATATATATATATATATATATATACACACACACACACACACACACACACACACACACACACACACACACACACACACACACACATATATATATATGGGTGTAGATAAATAGACAAAAAAATACATACATATATACATATATATATATACATTTGACATATATGTGCGTGTGTGTGTTTGTGAGTGTCTGTGTGTGTCTGTGTGTGTGTGTGGGTGTTATTACATTACGCATAACTGCAGACAGGAAGATAGAATCTTTAAAGTTTACACTCTTCCTATCTTATTTTTCGTTTTAAGTTATTCCATAAATACCAATTTTGCACAAAAGTTTCTATGAAATAACTGGAATGGATATAAAAGAAATTTCTCAATATTTCTGTAGCGCTCTCTTGATATACAAACCAAGATTTTAGAATGCAACACATTTTGTACCCACGATTTTCTCCCACTAGGATCGCCATTACTATTTAATGTCTCTCTACTTTTCTCTCTTCCTGTTTATATGATTTCATATGAATGTGTTTTTTTAGTTTGTGTACGTGTGTGTGTCTGCCTGTATTAAGTTGCATGTGTATATGTATGTACAGCTATGAATATATGTCAATTTATGTATGCGTTTATCCATCTATGTATGCGCACGAATTGTTATAAGCTTAAATATTTAAATATGTACTTGTGGGGACTCATATGGACTTGCATTCGTTGACTCACGGACAATCACAAACACACACAGACATATTATATATTAAAAAATACATATATATATGCAAACACATACAGATATGTGTATATGATCTATATAATATATGTATATGCATGTTTTCACACACACATATATATATATACATGCATATCTATCTATCTATATGCATATATATATATATATATATATAATACACCATCTTGTTGTTCACACATCTGTCTTCGTCTTTTGATTTTTAGTAAATTCCAACTATATATACGTATATA
>NC_068999.1:483684-485238 GCF_001194135.2 Octopus bimaculoides
TATATAGATGCAGCAGTATGTGACTTAAAGTTTCGTGAAGGGAGGACACATTCATATCAACAAATATTTGCAAAGCAGGCAAAAATTTAAAAGGAATATAAAAATTGATTCTAGGCCTCTATTGATGAGCTCAGGGGAAATGTGAAAAGAGTGTTTTAGTATTGTAGCTAGAGAAATCATTTCATCGCATTGTTTTAAAGTCTCTCCACTCTTCTGTCATTATTTGCCGATATACGTGTATTCCTGCGAGCTGTGTCCGTTTCCTTTTCATAATAATTATATTCTATACATACACTGAAGAAAATGAATATATTAGATATCGACGTATATTTCGTATATTTTGTACATGTGTTCGATCATAAGACTATGAAATATGCTTCGATGTTGTGTAAATTCACTGCGAACCTCTGTTTGGAATGTATAGTCTAATTTTAATTTTAGGATGTAACCAATATTTGTTTCTTACATTATCAAAAGCCACACATTTATTAAGAAGACCTTAATCCATTACTTCATCTCAATTCCTGATGGATAATTAATCATGCATCGACCTTGGTGGAATTTCAATTCAGAACGTAAATGCAACAGAAATGCCGCTAAGCATTTTGTCCAACATGCTAACAATGTTAACAACCCAACGCCATTATATTGTCTCTTTATAAGAAATAGGTTTTAGGTTGCTCGGAAAGAATTTTAACGAAAACTAATCTATTAACCTCTGCCCACCTACTTTGTCTGCAGAGATTAAATATTAAACACAATCATACATGGTGATATGTGAATTTGTAATTAGCAACGAAAGATTAACAGAAGGCGGGTTAAAAATAAATAAAATCTATAAAGTAGAGAGCACCATAGAAGGTGGGGGAAAAACACCAAGAAGTAAATAAATATATCAGTGAGAAATTTAAATAACAACAACAGCAGCAACAACAACACTTCAAAGGAACTGATACTAAAAATATATACAAATATATACACCATAATCGATATTGAAATATATATATAATGTGATATGATATGGTATGAACTAGAAGAAAAAACGATTATTTTAGACTTTTAGTGTTTACCGAAAACTTTGTTTTGGAGCTTATGAAGGCACTTTTAATATCTTTCGAAAAGTAAATTCGATAATGTATCATACAGGGTAGGGTGGAAGAGCAAATAATAAAACATTTGATTGATTATATAAACATACATACATGTACAAAAAAGACATCCATACAACACACCAGTACATATGCACACACACATAAACCTAAGAACACGCATATATATAATGTAATATCAGCTGCAGTGTGCATATGTATGCACATGCATACATGTTCTATGCATCTATCTATCCGTCTACCACGCACACATACACACCTATCTATCTATTTTATATATATATATATATATATATATATATGTATATATATATATATATATCAAAATAAGCAACAAGGATATGCAAAGATTTTAATCACCTTATTTTGAAACTTCATGGATAATACCATACTACGAATTTCTGGTGCCTAAACTTAAGTACCATATTCATCTGTATCTATCTAT
>NC_068999.1:485355-486126 GCF_001194135.2 Octopus bimaculoides
ATATATATATATATATGGGAGAATATACAAAAAATAACAACAGACGAGGACAGGTGGTGTAAATAACAAAAGTATATATTAGTATATATATATATACATAAAGTATATATTAGTATATATATATACATAAAGTATATATTAGTATATATATATACATAAATACATACATACATACATACATGCATACATACATTTGATCCAATTTAAAATGAATAAGAGTAAATTCTTGGAAAATCCAGATTCGAGCTGCGAGTCGTCGAGGTTACAAATCTTGGGGTCTATATCGAGTTCCAAAAATATCCCAAAGTAATAAAGGTTCCACAAAAACTAATCCAGCTCCGATAAAAGAGCGGCAGACATAGTAATACGCTTCGAGTTGTTGCTCTCTCAGAGAAAGAAGAAAAAAATAACCTAGAGAAAAACGGAGGGGAAAAAAATGAAAATGCCGTGAGAAAACATAAGTATTCGTTTCGATACGTGAAGGTCATTAAAACCGAATTGGTTGAGAGTAGGAAGGAATTTGTTCAGTAAAGAAAGTGTTGAAAGGTGGGTGTAAGTGACGAACCATTTAGAAGTGTTTGTGATGTCGGCTGCACGTGACTTTTGCGCATACATATCTGAGGTACGCTTCTATGGTTGCAGACATTTTTGTGCTTATATTGCCAAGCGTTGATTGTGCAAGCGTCTATAGATATGTATTGTTCAAATACATATGAACATATGAACACTCTTGAAGTACTTCTTACAAGAAATCTCTCTCTCTCTCTCACA
>NC_068999.1:486249-488026 GCF_001194135.2 Octopus bimaculoides
ATATATATATATCCGAATGTGTACCTTTCCCTCAATTTCTTTCTGTTTGCCTGTCTGTCACACTCTCCAGTTTTCATATTTGTGTGTATTTATACATACATACATACATACATGCTTGCTCTCTCTCACACACATACACACACAAATACACACACACACACACACATATATACACACACACATACACACACACACATATACACACGCACATATGTGTGTGTGTGTGTGTGTGTGTGTGTGTGTGTGTGTGTGTGTGTGTGTGTGTATAAAATTTCTCTCGCGCGCTCACTCACAAACTCACAAACACACGCCTTCACAGTCACACTCACAGACATGCATACACAGGCATCGGTCAGCTTTTGTTTCTTATGGGTATGGAACTTATTGATGAGAATAACCTTGCTTAAGGTTGTAACAGTTCAAAGCTTCCCGGCCAACAAAATCAGCCAATATCCAATATCGAACTATTTCGGGAACAGAGCAAATGGAAGGAACTACGACCACAACATTATCATTAACACCACCACCAACACCGCCGCCGCCGCCACCAATAACAACAACAACAACAACAGCAATTTTGATAATAATAATAATAAAACTGACAATGTTGAATGTAAAACAAAATGAAAATTAAAATGGCGATAGAAAATGAAAGCGCTGAATATGTATAAAGTAATGTTTTAAGGAGGTGATTGTTGTCCTTTCAGCTTTTTGTTTCCACATATACTCGAAGAGAAGCCTCCTCATGGCACTGGTACTTGAATGATCTCTTGTCTTTACAAGAATAGTCTTGCAGATGAAGAATATTGGGATATTTGCGAAAACTGTTCTATTATGTTTCTCTTCAAAAGAGAGGAGGACACCACAGTTGATTAATAGTTTTGTCAATTTTGCTTTAAGGAGAATGCGTATTGGTTCCATTGTTCTATAGAATATATTGCCATTTCTATGGAGTCGTCTGAGACAGCGAATACTAGACGCTGGTAAGAATTCTTGGAAGGCGGCGAAAAACTTTAACACTTGAATAGCTTTCGAAAATAAAATGCAAAAATAATAATAACAGTGAAAATCTATGGGAAAACTGCTTACAAGATTTCGATCTCTGAATTATATCCTTTGTCTTATGTGATTAATACATATATGTTCTTATGGTTTTTATTATTGCCGTTGTTGTTTCCGCTAATGATGTTGTTGTTACTGTTGTAGCAATATTTGATGTAGTTATTGTTTAGCCGAACTCGCACCCCCGCCCCACAAGATTGAATATGTCGAGATTAAACAGAGATATATTCTAGATTAAAAAGACCTATCTCGCACTGTTATCATACAATGTTGTTTTCAGGAACATATCGCTGCTATTTCTAGCAGATCGAGTAGAATTATTTCCATTGGCGTGTGAGGAATATATTGGTAATGTTTTTGATTGTAATTGTTGTTGGTACTGTTGTTATTGTAGTATTACTTGTAAAGTGGCGACACCTACATTAATCACGATGATGCACAACGTATGGGTGAACCATTGCGACCAATTTAGGTCACTGCTACCTTTTACTTATCTATCTATCCATCTCTATTATCTATCGGTCTACCTATTTGTCCCTATCTATCTATCTGTCGGTCTATATATATATATATATATATATATATAAATACACATTCATACATACAAACTTAAATGTGTATTTCTATATGTATATATACGTATGTGTACACGCACACACACACACACACACACACACAAACACACATACACACACACATATATATATATATATAC
>NC_068999.1:488215-489632 GCF_001194135.2 Octopus bimaculoides
AAGGATGACCTATAAGAGAGAGAGCGTTCACCTCGCAAACATTAAAATTCGCGTAGACAAATGATTGCGACAATTACTATGATAACGAAGAAACTATTCATAACCTTAATAATAATAATAATAATAATAATAATAATAATAATAATAATAATAATAATAATAATAATGATGATGATAATAATAATAATAATAATAATAATAGACATTGAAGTGGATTTGAAAATGATGAACAAAGAAAAACACATCTGAATCGAAACAACAGAAAAGTAGATGCGAGTGGTACACCGATATATATATATATATATATATATATATATATATAAATGGCAAGAGAATAATTTCAAGTTAAGTGATAATCGAAATCCTCCTCACAGAATTGCATCTCATTAGAAGTGAAGTTTGCTGTGTCTAGCAGTGAATGACCTGATTTTTCTAAGAATCCTTCTACAATGGTTATTGGAACAAATGCTTCCTCATCACCTGTAATTGTCTACTGTATTGCCCTTTTCGATGTTTTTCAGGCACAGCACTGTCCTACCCATTGTCAACCATTCTGGTGTTACTTGGTCGGCGTTTAACAAGGTGTTGAGTTGCGCAGCTATGCGTGGATGACATTCACCAAATCTTTTGATCCAGTAGCCTTGAACTCCATCTGGTCCCGGGGCTATCCACTCGCTCATTTTTTGGCTGATTTGTTTCATTTCCCTAACTGCAATGACTAGTTCTGCCTTGCAACCATTCAGCATCCTTCTTGTGCCCCTTGTCTTTGCTCCAGATGTCACTCCAAAACCTTTGACTTTCAATGTTATCTGGTATCAACTTTTCACCTGTACACTCTCCATTTATTTTTTTATAGAATCTCTTCTGATCTACTCTGAATAACCTATTCTGATGGTAACCCTTTATTCTTTGGTCGTATTTTACCATTTTTCTTTGCAACGAGGCGCTGTTTCACTTCCTCCTCAACCACCACCACTATTACTACTACTACTACTACTACTACTACTACTACTACTACTACTTATTATTATTATCGTTGTTATTATTATTATTATCATTATTATTATTATATATATTGTATCTTAGGAATGCATACACAAACCCTCTAATTACCGGGAAGGATTTTGGTTGAGAGCTATAACGGAGTGTCATGTACTGGAACTGAAGAGATATCAAATTGAATTTGACAGGGTTTGAACTCAGAATGGAGAGTAATTTCATTTGACAAATTCCATTCCTTAATATATTATTAATTGAATTCTTTAAACTTCGATGAACTCTTTATTTCACATGTTACGGAGAAATATTTCCGCTATTTATAAAATATTTATAACAATGACCGATGAAATTTTTAAAACTTTAATTGCTAGAGCAGAAAGGCGAGATACAGATACAGATTATATATATATATATATAT
>NC_068999.1:489799-493109 GCF_001194135.2 Octopus bimaculoides
TATATAGAGAGAGAGAGAGAGAGAGAGAGAGATTCATCCACTCTCGGTGATTAATCATTTATAGCTAAGATATCTGGAACAACGTGAAATGAAGAACGTTGTTCAAGGACGCGACATACCTCCCGACCCAAGTATTGAACCCATGACATTAAGGAGCTGACCACTTCTGTCTTAATTATGCCACATGCCTTCATAATTCATGTATTTGTGTGTGTGTGTGTGTGTGTGTGTGTGTGTGTGTGTAAATAATATATATATATATATATATATATATATCTGTATGGATATGTATGTTTGTACGTATGTATGCCTATATCTGTGTCTGTGTGTATATACCATTATTATTATTTGCAGGATTGTAAAACACAACGTCGTATAACAAAACCATTCCCACCGAAATCATATATATATATATATATACATATTCGTTTGTATTCGTGTGTGTGCGCTTGTGTATCTCTGGCCATGATGTATGGAAATGAATTTGCACTCACCCACGCACAGACACACGCACAAACATGCGTGCATACACACACGCACGAACGCACATACACACACACACACATTGATAGTGAAGAAAGAAGTGAACTTCTTTCCTTCCGAATTTCCAATCAATTTAATGAACATTTTCCGAAGTTGTTTCTGAGATGACATCTGTGACATGTGCAGGCCTCACCAAGACCTGTAACAGGATGAGACGGGAGTTCATACATGGAACAAATGTGTATTCAAAATGCTGCATTGATTCCATCTAGAAACAGCTGGATTGGCAATCTTATCGAAATTGACAAATCGAATAAGCTAGAACAATATTTGTGTTGTCCACTTTTCCATACATCACATGTCTTGCTAGGAGAATTTAGTTTCTTGGCAGATTAAGATACACGCTGAAAGTTGATGAGCTGCGACAAGAAAGATATTAATACGACTCCCTCACTGCCACATGTCAACATCTCAACATGTCATACACTCACAGATATCAGACTGTCGAATGTTTGCGCAATTTCACATGACATGGTGTCATGTAATCAGATATGTCATTTATAAGAATATTGCTTCGACACTAAACCAATATTTTGGAAACGTAGCTGTGTGTTTTAATTCGGAATTGATATCAGTGGACTAGTAGTTTCTCTTATTTTTTAGTCCGGAAATCCTCTTTATCTTCAATCCACAATACATTATTTGTTTATATTTTTTATTTTAACGTTCTCGTTGGTATCAAAATAAATTCAGCGAAAATGAGGATTGAACTCAAACTTAAAAGATACGTTAGTAAAATTTCTTAGTCGAGGGGGCATTTCCGTATGTCTTTTAATCCGGAATTCCTCCTTTTCTCTAATCAACGACACATGAATATAATTTAGTATTCTCTTGACGGTCGTTGGTTGGCAGGAAATATAATCTATTAAGCATAGTACCTCATGGTTAGTTTCCCATCACATTCATAACCCGCCCAAGTCAACTTTGACATTTATTCATCTGACATCAAATGAGTTTCTGCTGATCTGTAAAAATGAGTACTGGAGTCGATATACTTGTGCTCCAGCTTAACCGCACTTCTATAACGGGAAAACAAAGAAGCAAATCAAGAGAACAGTGATTTTCGGTGACTTTCATCAAAGACATTATTAGAGATACTTAGACATTGCGATACCAACCATTAGCGTCCGTGCTGTCTCAACAGAGCTCAATGGCCAGTGGCTGGTCGAGTGTTTTATTTAATCAGCCCCAATTACGGAAATAAATCGAAGATAATATAAGGAAGCAATGCCTCTCAGATTCACTGGAAATCTGAGAGATAGCTCCCAGTATATTTCAATTCTATGGACATGAGTATTTATGCTAACCATCCCAATATATTGGTTTCCACTTTTGAGACAAGGCCAGCAATTTCATGGGAGGAGTAAATCGATTACATTGATACTAGTGCTCAACTGGTGCTCATGTTATCGGCCCGAAAGGATTAATGATAAAGTCGATCTAGACGGGATTTGAAACCCAGAACGTAAAGGCGGAAAAAAATGTCACTAAGCATATCATCGGACGTGCTCACGATTCTGACAGCCCACAGCCTTCTATCGAATCTGGGCAAAAACTATTATTTTAATGCAAACTTATAAATAACAGTGGGATACTTACTAATTGAACCGTTTCGAGTCAAATGTATAGTAAAATGTTGTTTTATATGATAGCGAGAATGAATCCAAGACTGAGAATAGAGGCGATTAGATGACTCCGTTAACCATTGTTTTAATCGTCCTCAATCAGTGTCATACAATTTGCTGGTTGATATTTATTGGCGAGGTTTCTTCACTTTCCATCTACTTCATCCCCCCCCCCGCCAAGGGATGTATCAAGAAGCGGTTACAGTAGATACGCTGACCAGAATACCTTGCAATGAGATTGTTATCGATCTCTAAATTTTCTTAGTGGAAATCCAACTCCTTAACTACATGGTCATGTGTCTACAAACAGGAACCTGCTGCGTTGACACCATAGCTAGGCAAACAATACGAAGTGGTCACGGCGGGAAAGACGTGATGAGACATCTGATCCAATAGAATTAACCTGTAGCTAAACGGTTTGCAGTTGGTGCTAAATAGTAACCACAGAAAGTTAAAAGACATCGGTGGGATTTGAACTTACGATGTAAAGAATACTGTCAAATTTAAGTTTCAAAGTTTTGACAATAAAATAATAAAATAATAAGACAAAAACTAAGATTTATATTCCAAGAAGAATCAACTGCTGAAAGTATAGGACGCTTCGATATATTTCTACAATGTCATACAAAACATGTTTGTCTGTATGTGTATGTATATATATATATATATATATATATATATATGTATGTATGTATGTATGTATATATTCCTACACGCTCACACTTTACATTACACACAATATATTGCGTGTGGGTGAGTGCGTCTTATTAGATATTTCTATTGGTTCTCGGTGGGGTTGTTTATCCCTTGTATCTAAGCGTTTTTGTTTTTCGTTAGAATTTCCGTTGTTTTACCCCCTCAATCTCTCCCTATCCCTGGTCTTCTGCGTTCATACGTATGTATGTATGTATGTATGTATGCCCTATCATTGTAACTAAATAGTAATATTCTCCCCTATCTGAGACATCTTGCTAAATTCGTACAACTATATCATATATGTGCGTGTGTGTGTGTGTTTATTTTTTGAATTTATGTATGTATGTATCTCTCTCTCTCTCTCTCTCTCTCTCTCTCTCTCTCTCTCTCTCTCTCTCTCTATATATATATATATATATATATATATATATATATATATATATATA
>NC_068999.1:493236-495736 GCF_001194135.2 Octopus bimaculoides
GAGAGAGAGAGAGAGAGAGAGAGAGAGAGAGAGAGAGAGAGAGAGAGAGGGAGAGAAAGAGATCTACATATATGTGTGTGTATATGTATATCTCTGTAATATATATATGTGTAAGTATTGGTATTGTACATTTATCATGATGCCACTCTTCCTTGCACTCCCCGTGCAAAAGAAGAAAAGAAAACACTTTTTATCTGCAGTGTATCAATTACTACCCATTACATCCTTTCCTGCCCAAACCACCTCTCTTCCCTTCCCGCCCTAAACCACCTCAATGATCCCCCTCCTGTCCTCTTACCACCAATCTCTTTCGCTCTCTGTCTGTCTGTCTCTCTCTCTCTCTCTCTCTCTCTCTCTCTCTCTCCCTCTCTCTTTCCTTTCTCAATCTCCATAGCTTGCAGCACAAGACTCACGGGATAACATATAAAATGAATGGAATTTTTGCGGCTTTTTGTTTCAGATTCTAAACCTAACCGTTTCTTTAGAATTTTCAATAGACTATCTTTACAATTTCTCGTTCATTTCTGTCTTCCTATGGTGCTGGTGTGTTTTCTTCATCTTCATCGCTTTTTGTTGTTATTTTTGCAATTCTTACTCTTCTGTACTTCTTTTGTTTCTTATTAAAATCATATCTAACAAAATGTACGACTTGAAAAAAAAGATTCTAGAAAATACGACATGATAGATTATACAGAAGAATGATATAAAAATAGAATTCCTGGAGCTGAAAGTTTTATCTTTTCAATAATGACAAATATTGATTTCTTACACAGGCACAAGTCGATATATTTAATTTTTATTTATTCATTTATTTATTATGATTATTATGATTATTATTATTATTATTATTAAGGCGGCGAGCTGGTAGAACCGTTAACACGCAGGGCAAAGTTCTTAACGGTATTTCGTCCATCTTTACATTCTGATTTCAAATTCCGCCGCGGTCAACTTTAACTTTCGGGGTCGATAAATTAAGTACCAGTTGCGTACTGAGGTCGATGTGATTGACTAGTCCCTTCTCCCAAATTTGAGACTTTGCAAGTGTGGCCCAGTACATGACCTTACAGGTGGGGCTCAGGTGGGGACATGCTCAGCTGGATAAGGTCAAACAACTGACATGCAAATCTATGGTATTGAGCAGAATATTTGCTGTTGTCCATCTTTTATACCAAGACAAAACAATGTACATGATAACACTTCCAATCAGTTAAGATCAGCAGCCATGTGAACCACCTACCAAAGGAGTACAAAGAATGGAACATCATCGACGTAGTTATGCCTCTAGCCCAGGGTATTGTGAAGACGGTAAGTACCAAGATCTAGGATTGGAAGTGAAACCATCTTAACCCATTACGTCTCATAATTCTATTAACTGGAATTTTTTAATGAAACTTTGATTTCTAGCATAAAACAGCCTTAGAAACATGCTGGAATGATCAAAATAACATCTCAAAATAACATTTTAAATAGAAATATTGGGTGAAAAATTAACAAACCACATTTTAATATCAGAGAAATATACCTGGTAGATATAGCAAACAGGTTAGATATGTGTAAATATTGACAGATAATTACGAAATTTGTAATTTTTAGTGTTCTCATATAAGATCACTGGTAGGTAATGGGTTAAAGAGAGTAAATATTCTGGCATCAACAGCTGTATATACCTAAATTCTTAGGAAGAACTCAGTTTGCGGCAATACTTGGAACAGCTCAGTTGAGGAAAGTGTTACGTTCTCTAAATCAAGAGACGTTAAGTGAATAGGTGTTAATAATAATAATAATAATAATAATAATAATAATAATAATAATAATAATAATAATAATAATGAATACAAATAAAATAAATGAATAAAATGAAATCAATACTACTGCAATTATTTGAACGCAGAACATAATATCAATTAAATAGTTATTGAAAATTTATACGAATATTGATATATGACTAAAAATTCAAGATGAACTATAAATTCTGTATCTAATAAGAAAATAGAAACGTCTTGGAAGCTAATCTTTGGTGGTGGCCCAGTGAAATTTATAAATTAATAAAACGGCGGCGAGGTTTGATTTGAAGACGAGTTGATTTGTGAGAATTTTATAAATTGTATATTGAAATGCCAGACGTTTGGTTCATAAGGTTGGCGTTTTTGGCCTTCAATATATTCGTCATATTCTATCAGTCTTCTACCCCCAATAGATAAATTATTCTTAAAGAAATTCCGTGGTGGGGAAAGAAACTCTCCAAAAATATATATTTCAGTGCCAAATAATAAAATTGCGACCAAAAGAATTGGACGAACGAAACCATAAACGAGACGGTTTTCGGATCTTTGGAATTCTTCCGTTTTGTTTCGTAGCAAAGTCTCCCCCCGCAACTCCTCAGCATCGTCATCATAACCATCCCCGTCGTCGCCGTATTCAACGTCATCAGCGGTCATCACCGTCATCGACGTCTTCGTTGTTTCATGAACGCCATTATCATCATCATCATCATCTTCAT
>NC_068999.1:500405-513721 GCF_001194135.2 Octopus bimaculoides
GACATGGTGATCTCATAACAAGATAAACAGCGCATTTCCTGGCAGTTGGGGGGGGGGGGCCATGCTAGAATTTTTTCAGGTCGAAGAGCTCACCCCGCTCAAATAGTCTTTGAATAAGGATTGTTTAGGGATTTTGAGCGAAACACCCATGTTTCCAGACATTAATTACCCAAACTCCAAAGAATTCCTCTCAACACATGGCCATGATGCTCCCCCACTACTTCTGCATGTGATCAGAGATGCACATATCGTCAGCCACCAAGGGACATGCTCAACTGGTTATGGTCAAGCAATTGACAAACAAATCTGTGGTATTGAGCAGAATATTTGCTGTAGCCCATTACTAAGGCAAAACAATGTACATGATAACACTTCCAATCAGTTAAGATGGAAAGGAATGAGAGCCACTACCTGGTACTGCATCCGGACATTATTATTATTATTATTATTATTATTATTATTATTATTATCATACTGACGTCACGTTTCTTCTATGAATATTGTGCAATTGTTGTAGGTGCTATATGTATCTAACTCCGAACGTACCGCTTGTTGCTCGTATATGACTTTTCTAAGTTTAGTTCTGTTACAATACACTACTCTCTCTCTCTCTCTCTCTCTCTCTCTCTCTCTCTCTCTCGTTATTCCCGTCTTCTAGGCATTTTCTCTTAACGAAAATGCCATTGATCCATCGAATTTGCATCTCTATTTTGGTCAGAAGTGTTTTTGGGTAGCACATTCGGTGTATTTTGAACATCTAGTAACAGTTAATCTCCACTCAATGGAAATTAATTAAAATGGAATTCATTTGGGAGTGTATTTCAATTTGATTAATTTTAATAAATTCAATTTCAGAGTTTGATTATATTACTTTATTTTTTTTTTTTACTATAATTAGTTAGATAACAATTGTGTTCTTCATTAATTTTAATCAATTACAATTTTTTAACATAATACATACAGTGTATTATCGCTAAGTTTACTATTCTTGATTCAGAACGTTTCAATTTGTATAACGTTATATATTAATGTTTTCCGTATGAACTCTGTCGCAAAAGTGATTATAAAGAGAATTTCACAACTCTGTCCTTCGTCAGAGTGTAAATGTACAATGGACGCCCCCCACCACTCGGTATCAAAGTACACTGAAACAGCACCGAAAATAATCCTTATTAAGCACCCTACACTAATATTGGTGGGACGGCATCTTGAATAAAGAAAAACGGTCAGGATTTGAAAAGATTCTGTCATGGCCACAGTTAACCACAGTTGCGATTGATAAGGGAAACGGGCGTTCAATGATAACAGCATTATCTACCTTCACAATTCAATACAAATTGCATGCTAGTAATGAAGATGTACATTTCCGCTTGTTACAAGGTTGTATATGTGTATATGTATCTATATGTGGAGGTGCAATGGTCCAGTAGTTAGGGCAGCGGCGTCGTGGTCGTAGGATCGCGATAATCATTCCCAGACCGGGTGTTGTGAGTGTTTAATAAGCAAAAACACTTAAAGCTCCACAAGGTTCTTTGTGGCGAACTCTGCTGTACTCTTCCAGTTTCTGGACCAGTCTGGTCACACACTGTCATGCTGAATCTCCCTGAGAACTACATTAGGGGTACACGTATTACAATTAAACGTATTACAATTAAACGTATTACAATTAAACGTATTACAATTAAACGTATTACAATTAAACGTATTACAATTAAACGTATGCATGGTGTATGATGCATGACGTATGCAAGCATACGTATATGTGTGCTTATGCATAGATAGATAGATATTTAGATATGTATATATGAACGTGTGCACGTATATTGTGTATATACATACATACATACATATATATATATATATATTAAAAAATAGGGTAAAAAATCATATATCAATTAATTTCGATTAATTACCAGGAAGCTAGCACATTTAAAGAATCAAAGAGATTCAGAAACAGTATCTGCAATCTCAGGGGATTAAAGTACATTTTTATATATAACGTTGACCACTAACGTGGACATTCAATGTGCTAGAAATAGATCACATCTTGTGTCTATTAAGACCTAAATTGTTCTCAACATGAAATATAGCGGAATACCAAAACGTAAGCGGGCAAGACATTTAAAATCACCGAAAAAAAAACATTAATAAACAGGGACCGGTGGGCAACTTTGTATAGGGTTCTGAGGATTATGGTTACATTACAAATCAGGCTGAAGAGAAATAGACAGTCGGTAAGATCGTTAATTTTGAAACCGGTCCCTGTTTAATAATGATTTTTTTCGGTGATTTTAAATGTCTTGCCCGCTTACGTTTTGGTATTCCGCTATATTTCATGTTGAGAACAATTTAGGTCTTAATAGACACAAGATGTGATCTATTTCTAGCACATCGAATGTCCACGTTAGTGGTCAACGTTATATATAAATATATATATATACATATATTATTTATGCGCCCTTTTAAAGCCTAGTCAGGCCCATGGGCCCGGTTTCCCGGTTTCTGTGGCGTTTGTGTCTCCCCCCCCCCAACTGGAAGGGACGCCGAAGAAACAGGAAGAAAGAGATACTGTGTTTAGATCAATATATATATAAGATGTCTAGTTCGCCTGGTTAATCGCATTTGGATTGTCTATGTTTGTGTCCGTTCAATCGGGGCTGACGTTACTTATCATTTGTAAGCGCCAACAAACAAGCATCTATATCGACGATTTACATACTACGAGTCAAAGGAGTCAAAATTTACATTCAAAAAATCAAGAAAAACACATTGGATAAAGTAGCCGTGCAAACTCATAGTTCGAACGAAGACTGCTGCACCACGTCAGTGACGCTTTTTATCACGAGGTGTGCAGAATGATAGCTGACCTGGGGTTAAATAACAACAGCAGCTGCAATACTATGAAAAGCTTTTTGAAAATCCCTACAGTTTAACGTATACTGACAGATATTCCTGACTTGCTTATCGAAGTTGTCTCGAAATCTATTTCTTCTTTCCAAAACAACTTTTCTTTTCTCTAACAACCAATTAATTCTTTGTCACTTCTGATCAAATTTGCAAATGTAGAGAATACCAGAACACACGGTTACCGCAGTTCCTTCAAAACATCTCTCTTCACCCCCTCAACACCTCACCGCATCTTGCGTGTTCTGTTTTTCGTCCGGAAAACAGAATTTGAAAGCATCTTGTTTATATCATGTAACATCTTATTTTAGCGACAGCAAAATGGCTGAACCTCAGAAACAGCTGAAGTAAAACCACATTTAGTAGCAACAATGAAAACTAACAATAAATGCAGTCTTTCGAAATAGAAATCGTTAATCACTAAATTAATTAATTAATTTTACGTTCGTAGCAGCGTATTAGTCACATTGAGACTGTAATCTGATATATCTGCTACTCTCAAAGAAGGGTTAAAAACTCGTTTGATGTATGCGAGCCATAAGTAGTAACCAATATATAGATGTAATAGTGATTACTATGCGGGGTTTCCTATTCTACTATCTGCAATTCATTTAGAAAGATCTCAAGAACAAACGACGGTGACTGATTCTATACGTTCACCAGGCTTCTTGAAAATAATTAAACAAGGAAACGGAACACAAAGTCAATACTGTTGTCTCGTGTCCCTTCTATTAAATGTTCGGGGGTGACGGTGCATTTGAGCATGGTTTTACTCAGCCAGTTTTGTGCTGGGTTTGAGACAATGATAGTTGTTGGACTGTTGGTGTGGCAAGGACTTATAAGCACTTTATGAACAAAGTGCTATCGGTAATAAAATTAAGATGGTTTTACGTCAAAGGAAGAACGTTATGCAAAATTCATTTTGTTGTTTTCATTAATGCAAAGGTGATGTTGAAATAAGTGAGGTCGGTTTCGAACAATGTTACCAATAATTGTTTTTATGGGACTTGCTTTTTCTTTCTCACTTGGAGAATCATTAGACAAATCGACAACACTATACCTACAACAACATCAACAACAACTGCAGAACAGCGCAACGTAGTACTCTAATATGAAGCATTATGCTTAAACAATGAAATTTAGAGTAACTTCTAACTTAAATTTAAATGCATGGTTGTAATCTAATGGGTTTGAGTGCTGAAGATCATAAGGTCTCGGTTCAACGCCTGTACATAATGTATTGCTCGTGAGTAGATTAACGAGAAGATAAAAGAAGCCGTGAATCGGTACATCAGAGAAAACACTCAATAAAACTACACAGGTCACATATGACATTTGTTATATGAAATGAAGCAAATGCATGCAAACTATTTAATAGACGAATACATAACCAAGAACCTTATAAAAAAGAATGCAAAATATATGTCACACCCGACTGTAAACTGAAGCTAACAATTTACGACACAAACACCTAAATCCTAACCTTCCAAATCAGTAACATACCACAAGCGTGTAAGCCTGAGATTAAGCTCCATTTTATATTTTTAAGGTTATGATTTTGCTCTGCAACTGTTTGTTAAAATGTTGTTACTAACAAGAGAACTGGTAACCATGTTCACAATAATAGTAAACAGCTAGTACAATAAAATGTCTAATAATTTTCTTCATCTGTACCAAATGTATCTTCGTGTACAATGTTTTCTAGTTCTGCGTCTGACAAACTTCTTTCTGCTTTCTTTTTTCTTTGTTTCGTGAATTACTTTTCTTTTGTCAATGGACAACATGAAGAAATAATTGCCAGGCCAGGGATTTATAGTAGTAGTAGTAGTAGTAGTAGTAGTAGTAGTAGTAGTAGTAGTAGTAGTAGTAGAAGTAGTAGTAGTAGTTGTTGTAATTGTTTCTTAGTTTGGCACATGGCCCGCAATTTTAAGTGATGGTAGGATAGTCGATTATATCAATCCCAGTGATCAAATTGCACTTATTTATCGACCCCGTAAGGATGACAGCCAAAGTCATCCTCGCCGGAAGATGAACTGTGAACCTAAGGATAGATAACATGCTGCTCAGCATTTCGTCCAGCGTTTTAAATATTGTGCCAAAACGCGGCCTCAGTGATATTAATATTGATTGCCTTCAGTGCAATATACTTTGTTGGAAGCATTTACGCCTTATCTCCGATACGTAGTAATCTTCGTCCCCTCGTCCCACTAGTTTCAGTGACTCTGTAAACACTCATGAGAACTTCCCCGTTTCCTGATTAAGCAATGGGTAACAATCTATTGGTTTTGAATGGAGGTTGAAGAGCTAAACTGGTTTCGTCCGCGGGTAGATGAGTGATGATATTTTCAAGGTAAAAAATGTACATATAATACATGGAAATGTTCCTAATCTCACTCATGCTAGGAAAATGTACAGATGATACTAAATAAAGATTTTAAATCTTATCCTGGCTGATTTAAAAAATGTAAATCCGGCGAAATTCAACCAATACTAATCACAATCAAAGCCAAAATAATATTTAAATAAAAGCAACAACAACAACCGCAATCATACCAAACGAATTCACAAATAAATCAAATAAATATGAACGAAAACACACAATATTACTCAACAACAAAACAAGCCAAAATTTAATTAAAAAGACCAACTACAACAATAATATCAACAACACGAGCGAGAAAAGCAAAAAGAAAAGCCACAGCATAAACGAAAATTGTAAGTTGAAAACTTTCAACAATTAAGATCAATATCCAGCTAATACTGTAATAATTCCAGTCTTGGAGAAATGATAACTGTTATTGACGATAACAGCGGTGTATCTTAGCTATAAATTATCCTTTAATTTGAGAACATTGAACCGAAATATGCCATCGTCTTACTCATTAATTATATAAATCAAACAAGTTTTCGAAATCGTAAATAAAAAACACAAGAAAAATGTAAATAAATGTAAAATTTGATAGTAATATAAATAAGGATAATAGAGTTGACGATGATGATGTTGGTAATAATATAAATAATATCAATAGTAATAATGAAAACATTAATGATAATAATAATGCTAACATTACTAATAATCAAATATGACAAAATAATATAACGAATATCGACTGAAATGAAATCAGGAAAGTAATATGTAGTTGAATTTTATTTCTTTTTCTATTTTTTATAGTTTATGTATTTTATTATATTTATTTTACTATTCTAAATTCTCTTTTGGAAAAGAATTTATTCTCACATAACAAGACATCCAGTTTTCGGATTTTACGACGATGCATCATAAAAATATAGAATACCTATACATACCAACATACATAAACACACACATATATATATATATATATATATACATACATACATATATAATCAAAATTGGTTATGTAATATATATGTATATATGTATGCATGTATCTATCTATCTATCTATCTATCTATCTATCTATACACACACACATGTATATCTGTAAATATACTGACAACTGAATATCTCTACACATATAAACTTACATACGTGCACTCATACACACGCATATATACTGAAGTCTAAATACAGCTATACATATAAAGATATATACGCACACACATACCTATATAATACATAACATGATATTTGAATAGTTGTGAATTTGCGTGTATGTGTATGTGTAAAGACAGTGTAAAATGTGTATGCTTGTTTGTATTTGTGTATGTGTGTATTTTTCATGTGTAACTTGGTGTGTGTGTACAGTTATGAAATATATTGCTTTTGAGCCGAGCCGACTCACACAGAGTCAATGAGCAGGGCGATAATAAAATGGATTACTCACAGGAATCGAAACCTCATTGTTTTCTTTGATGCTATGCTGTAATTACAAGAATAAAACAAGATTTCCGGCAATTATAACTTATTAGTAAAGTCATATACTGCTTTCAAAAGGAAAACTGCACACTAACTGTAAAGATATGGTTTCTAGTTCGATCCAACACGCAGGACATTAAAAAAGTATTTTCTATCATAAATTAGTGTCGACCAATAGCCATGCGAAAGAAATTTAATAGGCAAAAAGTAGGAAAAGAAAAACAATTTGTGGATGCATTGTTGCCGGGAGGGACTTCGTACTAATAATAAACGCACGCGCTGATTCAATTTCATGTGTCAGTCGGTTAATTTGCTAGATTGCTGACACATTTAATCCATCGTCCAGATGAATCGCATCATTTTGTCTATATTTTTGTCGTAGAATCTGCTATGCTACGGGCATTCCTATAAAAACTCCTGCAGGGGTTAGACTTACACCCGATACCCTGTACCAAACGAGACACAAGGTCACGGATAAGGGATCACAATGAACTTAAGCGCCAGCAAAAGATCTCCAGCATGTGCATTGTCATTCCCCGCATTTCAGATTTTATATCATTCTGGCGTTTTCCTTTGAGACATGTTTTAGCAAATGTTGAGGGGTACCTCACTTCCAGTGGTGTTTCAGTACGACGGACTCCCATCTAAGATTTCTGCGGATCGTTGCTAATATACATATATACATACGTGGGAAGGATAACCCCGAGGACAAAGAAATAAGAACCCACAGTATAGTAGAAGCCATAGCCACGCATAACAAAAAGGAGTGGAACGTCCCAGTGAAAACGTCGATAAAATATAAGCACAACGAACCTGATATAATGATTTGGGATACAGAACAGAAGATCAGTGAAAAAGAGAATACCTACGCTGAACTATTGAAAAATCTGCAGTTACTCTATCCAGATTGCAAGTTCAGGTTTATAACTGTAATTATTGGGGTCCTGGGATTGAGAAATTAGGCTTCTCAAAGTCACAAAGGAGAAAGCTAATTCGAAGACTACAGATCCAACTCACCACTAGAACTGTAAAAATCTGTAAAACTTTCCAGAAGTTCCTCATTTTAGTATGTATGAGCATGTCTATATATGCAAGTATATGCATGCGAATACATATATAAAATACAATGTACAAATTTGTACAAACACATACATACATGCATACATTTATATATATATATATATATATATATATATATATATATATATATGTATATATATATACATACATACATAGATATATATGTATATATATAAAATCGTGCATATTCACATACATTTGTACGTAAGGTTAAGATTATGGTGCCTAGAATCAGCTTCATCCAGCCTCCCACCTACCAGTCTCTCTATCTGTCCGTCTACATATATATCAATATACATATATGCATAGTATTACCGAAATAAGTAAAAAAACGTTAACTCTTGGATTAGAACATGGAAAATACAAATGGAATGCTGGGAGAGAGTAGAATTTAATTATGGAAGTGTGGTTTATATTTTTTTGCTTTTCTTTTCTTCACCTACCTTATATACTTTTGTAGCCATAGTTTTCGGACTTGCCTGCTGTTTTTCATCTACAGTTTTGTTGTTTTTGTTTTTTTGTGTGTGTGTGTTTATGTTTGAGCTTATTCTTTAGTTAGCCATTATTATCTTTTGTTCTGCACCTTTTTTTATGTTCATTTTTTCTTCGTTACTTTGCTCAAAGCACTCAGCGTGTTTTGATAAAATAAAATGTAAAAGAAAGAAAAACAAAACTTGAATGAAGATGATAATGAAACGAAGTAGATGAGATAACTAATAGTATTATGGTCCGACTTTTCAGCAGAAGCTGGGAAAGGCAAAAACATAATTGAAATAAAAATAGAAAACATGTAAAAGACACAACAAAAGATAATAATAAAATAAATATAGAAATAAATATCACAATTTTTAAAAGTGAAAGTAAAGTAAATGCTAAACAACGAAAACGGAAAATGTGTAAATTGATAAAAAGAAAAGAAAAAGTTTTCAATTTGCTTATTTGATGATATTATTTAGAGTAGGAAATATATCAAGAGGAAGAACCGACAACAACAACGGCAATAACAATAACTACATGGGAACTAGTGTGATATTGTAGTTGTTGTTTTTGTTGCTTCATTTCTTATTCCGTCTTTTCGCTTATTTTTTTTTGTTTCGTTTAGCTGCAGGTCAGTCTTCATCAAGCAGTTTTTCGTCAGCCAAAATCCTTCAAGTTATCATTCACTCTAATTTGCATATATATATACATATATATATATATGCGTGTGTGTATGTGTGTGTGCCCGTCCGTGCGTCTGTGTAAATATATATATGTATATATATATATATATATATATATATATATATACGTACATCTATATACGTATGTAATTATGTATATTTTGGGTCCCTCAGCAAGTCACTTTCTTTCACTTTGCTCCAGGTGGCTCAATTGGCGAAAGCGAGTTGTACCTGTATTTCATGGAGTCAGACTGTTCCCATTCTGTGTCTCATTGGATCTGTCTGAGAGCTGCGTTCAGGGTGGGTGTGTCTGTGGAGTGTTCAGTCATTTGCACGTTAACTTCATGCGCAGACTTCTTCCGTTGATCGAACCAACTGGAACACTCTTCGTCGTAATTGCCACCTTATATATATATATACAGATGTTTTCAACAACGTTGGATTCGCTGTGATCGATGTATTATCTCGCCTGTTTGACATCTTGTTTAGAATTTACCTGAAGATCGTAATTTCATGCTATGATGTAAACTATGAATACAGTAATAAAATTACAGCTGTACTAAAATTTTCGCTCTACTTGTGTTCTCTGCATACATACATAGATACATACATACATACATACATACATACATACATATATACATACATATATGCATACATATATACATACATACATACATACATACACACACACATATATATACGCACACACACACACACACACACACACACACACACACACACACACACACACACACACAACCGTCCGGTGTGGGAAAGCATTCACATGATCTGATTTCGAATAATTTGTGGAATCAAAATGATTTTTTATGTTTCTGGGTTTGTCTGTCATCGTTCAGTGGTTTTGGGACTGGTCTTAGAGTTCAAGATGATGTGAGCGTGTGTGTGTGTGTGCACGGTTCTATGTGTGTGTGTATATTATTCTATGAAAACAATTACACAAGTAAAAGATACGAGATATTAGGAGAAAGGGCGTACCAACAGCCGCTTATGTTGAGCATCCTTTTGGTTCTGTCCAGCATGGTTGAACAGATTTACCGAAAGATAAAGCATTGCTATGATACTTGTGACACGACCACCATATGATTTGGTGCGCCCGTCTCGGATGCGAGAATGTACGTTACTTGATGCACTTTTAATCGTCTGTCATTATCGTTGTTCAAGCCTGGAAACTAATTGATAAGTCTTTCACTAGCGCTCATTATAGACGTTTATTCATCCGTCTAAAATGCTCGTATGTCCTCAATGTATAATGTTCAGATAGATATTGTTTACAATTAGACGTCTCTTAACGTTTAGCAATAATCTCAGTATTTCCCAGATTGAGGTGCATTGTCCAAATGATTATTGACAGTGAATCAGACAAAGGTTTCATACAATTTTATCAAAGACATAGTTCCCTGTGGCCATCTGAAAGCGAATTGCCATGCAATATATCTGACTGGAACTCGATGACATTTCTTCTCGAATAAATTCGAACGAACTCTCTTACAGAAGAAAGAACAAACTTAAAGATTCAAACTAGAATATATTTACTTCATATTAAACTTCAAATATGAATGATACAACGATTCTCTTTGCGAAAATATATCTCTAAACTACTACAAACTTTTAAGAGAACCTAACAAGCATAACAAGCACCAAATTAATATATTTCCACAATTCCAATTATTATTCCGCAACAATAGTCACGTGATATTGGTAAAGAGAAGAGAAAATGACTTGACAGTTTTACTGAAATCATTCACCAGAATACAACATCTTTTACAGGTCAAATTACTGACCGATATTGTCATTTTTACTAATTTTACTTTCAATGTTGCGTCTGATTTGCTTTGATTATGATATTAGTTTTTTCCTTAATTTTAAATCTGAATTGAATTTGCATTCATTTGAATATATTTTATTTGGTCACTGTATATGTACATAAGTATATATAAATCTTGCAAATAGCTCAGCGTCTCTAATAAAACGTAAAGAAGGAAATATTTTTCATATACACAGCAACTATTCTCTGACTTCCGCTATGGCTCTTATTGTTTGCCATGCCTCTGTCTTTTGCATCCTATTCTGTCTATCTGTCTCTCTTTAGTTGTCTCTCTCTCTCTCTCCCTCCCCCCTTCTCTCTCTCTCTCTGTTTAGTTTCCGTCTTTGCTATCCTCCTCTCACAAAGTTTTCGTCGATTTTGGAGTTATAGTAGAAGAGAGAGAAAGAGAGAGAGAGAGAGAGAGAGAGAGAGAGAGAGAGAGAGAGAGAGAGAGAGAGAGAGAGAGAGAGAGAGAGAGAGAGAGAGAGAGAGAGAGAGAGAGAGAGGGAGAGTGTGAGTGTGTGTGTCGGTGTGATGGGAAGTGTGGAGGGTAAGGTGAGCACTGAAGTTTGCGGAGGAATCATTTGCTTTTCATTAGACTCTCTTTATCCACTGAAATAGATTCTCTACTGAATAGTAAAGAAATAAATAAATCAAATCTCAACAACAACAACAACAACTACATATAAGTTATAAGATATGGACTGGAAATAAAAGGAACTTTTAAAACATGGCAGTCTGTCTTTAGTCTGTAATCACGTTTCTTCTGGAAGTCTTGTTTCCTATGATTATTACTTAAAGTTACAAGCCATCCCCTATCATAGATTTAACCTCTCTTCTCTGTCATGGTTGAGTGAACGAAATCAAATGTGATATTTAGTGTATGTTACCAGTGAATCTGTCTTTTTAAGCTGAACAGAGAGAACGAGATTCAAAAAGATAGAGAGAGAGGAAGAAATATAGGTATTGGAGAGGAGCAGATAGAGAGGAGAAAGGAGGCATAGATATATATGGAGTGAGTATTAGAGAGAGAGAGAGAGAGAGAGAGAGAGAGAGAGAGAGAGAGAGAGAGAGAGAGAGAGAGAGAGAGAGAGAGAGAGAGAGAGAGAGAGAGAGAGAAAGAGAGAGAGCGAGAGAGAGAGAGAGAGAGAGAGCGGGAGAGAGAAAGAGAGAGAGAGCGGGAGAGAGGAAGAGAGAGAGAGGCAGAACGAGGGGAGGAAATCACTGGTTGAATAGCTTGGACTTCAATTAATGGTTTCTTACTTTTATTGTGTCTCTCCATTTTACGATATGAAAATTGAAAGGTGTCTCTCTCGATGAAGTATAGAAAATTATCTGGTCGTAATGGTGATATTTTGATTACTATGTATCAATGCAGCTTTAAGATAAAATTCTTCAAATTGGCCAATGGCTTAAGATCGTGAAAAGCGATAAATATATATAAAGTAAAATAGCAACGAATATCCAAAGCGACTTTAGCGAAATTTTAGGTCTGAGAAAATCACAGTCCGAAACATTGAACGACTTAACTCCAAATGGCATCCATACGAAGACATAAAATGGAGTTGCAACACGATTTTATTCACCTCTGTCAACACGTTTCCTACGCAACGCCATAAATTTAGAACTTAAATGAATGCAATTTGTTTCTTGTGTTCGATAGTCTATATTTCCGGTCATAAAGGAGGTAATTGAATATAGCATAAAAGACAATAAATCGTTAGATTGTTCCAAATAAAAACTTGGTTACTTGGTACCCAATTTTCTTAAGAGAAATATTATTTCCATACTCTTATGGATTTATATGGCGAACACAGTTAAGCGAGTGGCATAAAAATTGGTGAGGTGAACATTTAAAAATTCTTATTACATTTTTTTTTTTTTCTGTTTGGTTGATGCCAGTTCTTCTCCAAGGCACCGCAAATATCTGTTGGAAGAGCTTGAATGTTATTGAATATCAATCAACCCCGATTGGAATTTTCTAATTTTTCTTTTCAATCCAAACATTCTCAGTCATTGATCAGCCCGTTTATAATGATGGAGCAGTCGAATATAAATCAACATTATGTCTCAAAGAAAATATTCCAAAGGAGGTTCTTATATTTTAGCCTGAAACATTTCAGAGTCTCACGCAGGCAAAATAATCATCACAATTAGTTGAGCAATAAAGAATATATATGTCATTAGTGAGCAGAAACTCACTCTCAGTGGGCTGAAATCTTGAAACAACAAGCAACGGTTATTTCTTTAATCAGAGCAATCATTCGAAATTGGTGACTGATGTTGACAATACAGGCTGGAATGGATCTGGTTTTTAAAATTCCCCAGGTAAAAGCGGCGGTCAATTGTTAGTCATCATATACACACGCACACACACATACACACTCACGCACACACATGCACATACGTATATTCATATACAGAAAAACACATACACACACACACACACACACACATATATATATATATATATATATATATATATATATATATATATATATATATA
>NC_068999.1:513751-514964 GCF_001194135.2 Octopus bimaculoides
AAACACACACACACACACACACACACACACATATATATATATATATATATATACTTATATATATGTATGTATATGGATATGTATATATATGTATATGCATAGATGTATGTATATGTGTGTACACACACACACACACACACACACACACACACACACATGTTTATTTCGTCGTGCCCCTTTCTGTTGAAGAGCGTAGGCTCGAAACGTAAAACCTTTCTCACATTACTGAGCGTCAAACTAATACACCTGTGTGTTGTTTATACACCTGTCTTCGTCTTTTGTTTTTCTGCAAATTTCAACTATATATATATATATATGTGTGTGTGTGTGTGTGTGTGTGTGTGTGTGTGTGTGTGCGTTTGTGTGTGTGTGTGTGTGTGCGTATGTGTGTGTGTGTGTACATATGTATGCATTTATTCACAATCCTTAGTCCTGCAACATTTTTTGCCTATTCCTAGCTACGAAACATAACGTGGTTTTCTTACCCTGGCTGGTTGCAAAACCTATATAGTCTGAATGGCCCTAAACGTTCAATGAACGAATGCTTTTCGTGTTGTAGCTCTTGTTTCTTGACTTTAGATTAATGATGAAGAGGATATTAAGATGCTAATATTGGTATTATTAATGTTATTATTATTATCATCATCATTATTATTATTATTATTAGTAGTAGTAGTAGTAGTAGTAGTCGCAGTAGCAACAACTGCAGCAGCAGTACTACTAATAGTAGTTGTAGCATTAGTAGCATCAGCAGCAGCAGTTGTAAGAATACCTCAGAGAGATTACGTAGAGCAGTCGTCAGATAAATAAAGAAGGCAAAAATATTTGTGTGAAGTTTGTCAGCGACTTTGAGTAAATCTGGCAAAAGAAGGGGCGGGGTGGGGGTCAGAAGGAATAAAGCACAACGATAAGAAAAAAGTAATAAAAAGCGGCAGAAAACCAAATATAGAAAGAAAAGTTGGTTTCTCAATGTTGAATGTTGAACGTTAAAGAAAAGTGACTGCGTTACTGGAAGCAAAAACAGGGAGCGAAATTGAAGGGACACTCGAGAAATATAGTTGGGAATATTACAATATTGGGTATCTGCTGTTTATCTCTTTCGCTTTCTTTATATTTCTCTCGCTCTCTTTCTTTCCTTCTCTCTCTCTCTCACACACACACTTTGCTTGAACAGGAAAAACCCTCACCCGGAATATATATATATATATATATA
>NC_068999.1:515324-519653 GCF_001194135.2 Octopus bimaculoides
ATATATATATATATATATATGTATATATATATATATGTGTGTGTGTGTGTGTGTGTGTTTGTGTGTGTGAGTGTGTGTGTGTATTTACGTATTATGCAAACATATATGTATGTCTGTTCATGTAGATATGTGTTTCGGATAGTATGGAGTTACTGAGAGAGATTCACGGAAAGGAAAGTGCGTAGGGAGGTCGAGAGACAGGTAAGGAGGTGGGAGGACAGATACTTAGAGATGCAATGCATACAGAAGTGGGAAACAAACAACAAAAAGAAACATATTCATATATGTCTCTTTCTGTCTGTCTGTCTGCCTGTATGTTTATATATATACATATATATATATATATAACAGAGTTAAAGAGACAGAGGATGATCGAAATATAAATATAAAGAAGGCAACAAGCATCATCATCGACGGAGACAAAAGCACCTGCCTTAAAAAGAAGCCGAATTGGCAGAAGCAGTCAAACATGACTTGGAACGAATTAGATTTGAGATGACGGAAAAAAAGGTTAAAAAAAAAAGACGGAAAATGGGTTGGTTTAAAAAGTTTGAGAGTGATGAGTAAACGAAAAAAAAAAAAAACCCACGAACTGAAAGAGAAGAATAAGAGAGAAAATGGAGAAAGAAAATGGATGAGAGAAGATATTGGAGGAGAGATGGAAGATAAAAAAATATATATTTTAAAATCAAAACAAATCTGCTTAAAAGGTGCAAATCACATGATTTGTCCTTTTAAACAGGTGTTAGGGAGTCACATTAGAGTATATATAAATAGTCATCTGTGAGAATGTGTGTATGTATGTATGTGTGTATGTATGTATGTATGTACGTATGTATGTATGCATGTATGTATGTAAGTATGTAAGTATGTGTGTATGTATGTATGTATGTACGTATGTATGTATGTATGCATGTACAATATATATATATATATATATATATATATATACTTAAATGTCTATAGATATGTATATACAAACACGTTTGTATCTGTATATGTATTCACGTATATGTATAAGGTATATATGTATATACGTATTTATATTTATATACATATACATACATATATATGTATACGTAAGTATGCATATATATATGCATATGTGTGCATATATATGTGTATTATATAAACATATGCATACATATATATATTTAATACACATACATGTATGTATATGTGTGTGTGTGCTTCAATTGGCGTGTGTGTGTATGTGAGGACATTGATGTGAGCACATATGCATCTATGTAAGTCTATGTAACTAGAATATCCGGCAACAAGATAAAATAGTGCAAAACATTTTATAATGAAAAGTGTCAGGTGCCGAGTTTTCATAAAACTTCTGATGCTAAAGGCGTAAAGAAAGAAATTTATTCTCAATATTTTGCTGAAATACTACTAAGTCTGAGTAGTATTATTGTAACGATACAATCGCTGTCCCCGCTACCACTGTTTCTGCTGCTGCTGCTACTGCTGCTACACTTGACGTATTGTCTTTTCAGTTTGTGTTGTTTCTGTTGGAATTTTCGCTGCCAATGTTACTTCAGTTGCCATATCTGCGGCTTCTATTATAATATTTAAGTATGCTACATAGGTATATGCATAAAGATTTCGAATGTTAGCATTAAAAAGGAAACAAACTTCACCAACAATGATCATTATCGCACCTTTGGAATCTATGTCCGTTTCTTTATAATCAACTCTATGAAACGATGTGTGGGGCAAAGTAAACAAATTGAGCGAACTTGAGCAAACTATGTTCGGCTGACGAGAACAAACTGATACGACCAAAACATAAGTCTATGTGTGAACTTAGCCGGAAGCACTGCTTCGAAAGAAAATCTGACTGACGACGTAGAAGGAGAAGAGCATAAATCCAAACAGGAATTGATGTCTTCATACTTGACGCATCCTGATTGATACAAAAGTGTAAACTTGCTTGCTGTTGAGAACGTCTAAGTAGATCGGGTTTTCTCGGATGACGAGAAACAGTGTAGATCAGATATCTATGTTCGAATCTGCTGGAATGTATTGGTTTAAAAGTTTGGTTCCAAGGCTAGCAATTTTGAGGGAAGGTTTTAATCGATTACATCAACCCCAATGTTCAACTGGTACTATTTAATCGATCCTGAAGGAATGAAAGGCAAAGTCTACCTCGGTAGCATTTAACCTCAGAACAGTCGATAAAATTAGTACCAGTCGAGTACTGAGGTCAATATGATCGACTATACCCCTTCCCCCAAATTTCAGGCTTTGTGCCTATAATAGAACGATTATTATTATTATTATTGTTGTTATTTACTCTTAATTTGCATGTTTGATGCAATCAAAAGCCTGGACATACCCAGCTCCCTAGGGCAAATGAACATTAAGAGATGTTGCAATATCGCTGAAAGGTTGGTGAGGCGAAATGGCGAAGGCAGTAGAGAAATACCTCCATATAATACAACACAAATGTTCAAATTGATGGGGTTCTTCTAAGAATGTGGACAGTAATTGTCAGCACAATCTTTTGGATTTCTTTCAGACATGGTTCTGTTGGGATGTTACCTAAATGTTTCTGGAATCCCTTTTTTATCATACTTAGAGTACCCAAAATAATTTCACATCTTTTGCTATTCAATTCCCAGGTCCTTTTTTTTCAGTAAGTTTGTCAATTTCCTTTACTAATATATTCTTTTTTAAATCATTTCTTGATATGTAAACCCCAACAATTGTCTGTCTTTGTGTTGTAACACACTTTCTTCGCCTGGTAGCAGATAAAAGAAATCACCACCACCATCACCACCACCGCCGCCGCCACCACAGCCACAACCACCACCACCACGACCACCGTCGCCATCACCATCATCATCATCATTAGCTTCCTCATTGTATAATTCTGTAATTGTTTCACGTTGTTCCCATTGCTATGATTTCTCGAATCTCAGCTGTTCCAAAGAGAAACGCACTAACTCATTGCAAAATAGATCCGTCATTCTACACAATGACAATACAGAATATACATATACATATATACGCACAGAGAGTCACACACACGTATATACATACATATAAATGTGTGTGTGTGTGTGTGTGTGTGGGTGTGTGTGTGTGTACATATATACATACAAACAAAACATCATTAACGGATATCATAATTCTGTAACAATTTGCTTATATAAAGCTATGTGGAATTCCATACATTCTGGAGTTGGCAAAAAGAACAAGATTTCTATAGAGATCAATAATAATTTCTGTGAAGCATCGAGAGGAACGGAAGAGAGGGAAAAGGAGGGGAAAAAACAAAGAACATGAGAACACAAAAAGACAAAACTAATCTATTCTGCTTGCTTTGTAAATATTTAATTGTATATATACTTATAAGTAAATATGTATTTACATATAAATATATATATATATATATATATATATATATATATATATATATATATATTTAGATGGATAGACAGATTGTTATACTCACAAGCACACGCACACACACCCACGCACAGACACGGATGCACGCAGACACACATGCACACACACATACAAGTGTGTGTGCGTTTGTGTATACGCGTAGGGGCCTGAATCTTTTTCTTCTTTATTCATTTGGCTCTCAATTCACTGGTGCATATATTAAGTTTGTATGAATATCCTAAGAAAAAAATTCACGAATCATTCTTTAGCGTTTTGCGTATTAAATTATTAAATATTTATATATTTTTTGCTACTAATTCTTTATCAACAACAACAACAACGACGGCAACAACAGCAACAACAACAAGAACAGCAACAGCGACAACAACAACAACAATAACAACAACAGTCTTCGTCTTTCCATCATTCTTTCAAGATAATTAACTGTTTGTTCATGGAATGAGCATTTCATTGTATATGTTTCTATTTCCATTCTCTATCATTCGTATTTATTATTTTTGTTATCTCAAAGACATAAATACTATATTCCAGAAAGATCCTTTAAGCAAAACAATTGTTTTTTTCCTTTTTTATTGTGTGTGTTAGAGCTTGTGTTCATTCTTGTCTTCCATATTTTTTTATGGTCTTTTTTTTACGTCGTGATTCATAACAGATGAATAAAGAAACGTAATTCAATGTTTATCTTATTTCCTGCATTCTTGATGTTGTTGATTTTCTGTTGTCATTGCTATTGTTGTAATTCATACAGTTGTTGGTATTGCTGCTATTTAGCCCCAAGTCAGCTCTGACCGAGCTGATCTAGGATCAGCTAAAATCAGCATCCCACCAGTAACATTATTCCATTTGCTTTTCCGGTGAGCACAGGACATAGGACTTCATCCAGCAAATCATACATACATACATATATAT
>NC_068999.1:519767-521134 GCF_001194135.2 Octopus bimaculoides
ATATATATATATATATATATACGAGGGGCTTCTTTCAGTTTCCGTTTACTAAATCTACTCATAAGGCTTTGGTCGGCCCGAAGCTATAGTAGAAGACACTTCCCCAAGCTGCCACGCAGTGAGACTGAACCCGGAACCATGTGGTTCGTAAACAAGCTACTTTATTTCACAAATATTTGCCATAAAGGCATTACAAAGAGGGGACGAAGACAGACAAACATAAAAGGGGTGAAGTAGCTGTATCGATTAAATATTTACAATTTTAAATATACAATAATAATTTGATTATATTTGCAATGTTCGATTAAAGCATTGCTCCACACGTGTATTTCTAAAAAGTCATTTTTGTAATTTCTATATATTTCTTCTGTTATGAATGCAAAACAACACCACACTCTCGCCTCCCGAGTTTCGTTTTCCATATGTGCGATTCTTTGTTTATGCGATTCCTTGTTTACTCATCTACGGTACACTACGTATTTTCTTAAGGGACGAACTTGGAAACTTAACTGAAAAGCCATATAATTTAGTAGGTAAATAGTGCAGTTATTCACGAAAACTATGGTTCATAGATCTCTGAGAAAGGCAAAAAGTTTTAAAAAACCCTCATTCTGCAACACACTGGTTCCTTCAAAGCAGCTCTTTAAAGATGAATAAATATCGTTTCTAAAACATCTGTGACAAAATAAAGAAAACAAAACAAGTAGAGTGCGAGAGGGAGTGAGGGGGGGGGGGAGAACGAATGTTACTCATATATATGTATAGAGTGTATATGTGTGCGTGTGCACGTGTGTGAGTGTGCCCATGTGAGCGTAGTTTGAATTTAAATTTCAGCCTTACAATGTTACCAACGTTTCAAGTCTAAATATTTTTCACAAGGGCATCGTTTATTGATAACAAACACAGTTTGGTGTTTTATATACATCCCCGAGGAAATTTATCAGACAAGAAATATTGGTTCCGTCGCAGATTTTATATTCAGAATAGATTTAAATACACTCAACATTCCAGTCTAGTATATATAATGTGTTAAGTTTTCCATGAATAACTTTTAAATCAAGACAAACATACAACCATTGCGTACAAACATACGCACACGCAGAGACACACATACACGCACACACATATATATACGTACCTATATGCATATATATATATACACACACGCACATATAGTGTTGGTCTTTTCTATTTTTTTTAATTGCTTTCAAAGTATGTACATACCTAATCATAACTCAGCTATCGTTTTACATATCTGTCTGTGTCTGTCTGTCTGATTGTGTGTCTGACTGTCTTTCTATTTGTCTATCTTTCTCTCACCCCCTCTCTCTCTCTCTCTCTCTCTCTCTCTCTCTCTCTCTCTCTCT
>NC_068999.1:521152-532184 GCF_001194135.2 Octopus bimaculoides
TATATATATATATATATATATATATATATATATATATATGTGTGTGTGTGTGTGTGTGTGTGTGTGTGTGTGTATGCATGTGTGTATGTGAGTGTGTGTGCTTCTACAATCGTGTATAAACGCTTTCTTTCATATAAATCTGTGTTGGTACATTCGTTCGTTATTCAAGATATTTAATATCACTTTCACGTAATTTCCAAACCTGATGTAAACATTAATTACGTAAATTGCAATCGAACTCGCTCTCTGCACAAACAATTCCTTAACACTAATAAAGCGTTCAAGAAGAATTCTTCACGAGGTAAATGCTAGATGCTGATACGGCTTAATTTGCCATTTTGCGTATCGAATGTGCTCGTTATATTTACAAAAAGGACGCTAAATTGTTAGTTTATTGTTTCGTAAACAGCAAATAGCAGCTGGTATATGATGCATTTACCTTCAAATTATGTTTTTGTATTTTAGAGATAAAGGAAGGTATAATTTGAAATATATGTATGTATATGTGCATCCGTGTGTATGTGTTTGTTGTTATGTATGCATGTATGTATGGATGGAAATACAGGCAAGCTCACATTTACCCAAATACAAACCTGTATATACGTGCATGCATAAATAAACACGTATATAGATGCATATATATTTAACTTCACCACCCACACACAGAAACATACGAACGACTGTATATATGTGTACATATAGAAATACGGAGTGATAAATAGAAAAATACAAAGATTGATAGAGTGAAACAAACTAGAAATAGGGTTACACATATTCAGTAAATCTGTGTGTGTGTGTATATATATATATATATATATATATATTTACTTATGTACACACACACACACACAAGTACACACGTACACAAGCAAACACACAGACACACACACAAGCACACACACGTATATGCTGATTTGTAATACTTGCCTCTCTATTATCGCATTTCTGTCGATGTTTACTAATCAGTTCACCAAAATACCGACCATTTTAGTCTGCCATTATATTTGCCATCCTCCTGCCATTATATTTGCCATCCTTACATTCCCCAAATATAAATATCTGTTTATAATCTCTTCCTCTGTCTGTCTGTCTGTCTGTCTGTCTATCTATCTATCTATCTATGTATCTATCTATCTACCTACCTACCTACCTACCTACATATCTATCTATCTATCTATCTATCTATCTATCTATCTACCTCTCTCTCTCTCTCTCTCTCTCTCTCTCTCTCTCTCTCTCTCTCTCTCTCTCTCTCTCTCTCTCTCTCTATCTATCTATCTATCGATCTACCTATGCACCTACCTACACGTTTTCTTGCTCCACACTTGTTTATATTTCTTCGATCAACGCTATCAATTTCCTGTTGAATTGCTTGCTTTCCACACGGACAATCACTAAATTATTCCTTATATACTCTTTCAATTGCGTATTATTTAATTATATATTTATACACTAATGGAGGCAGGGTGTCAGAAACCAAGCAGTAACGGTACCAAACATTATAATATTCTGTTTTAAATCTGTCCTTCTACTCTTTTATTTCCTTCATCTCGGCCGCCTCTTCGGAATCCGCAACAGTTATTATTTTTTATCATTCCTTCGTTGTTGATAATGTAATTACGCTAAGGTTTGGTGAATTGTTAGAATCGGAAAAGTCTTTAATAAAATGCGTAAATGTATTTCGATATGACTCAATATGTTCAGAGATCAACTTCTCCTCTCGTCATGACGGGTTCAATAAATTAAAATACCATCTATATACTGGAACAATTTTTTCGATTTAAACGGCACCTACAATTTTCGCCATGTATTAAGGCCAGAGATTATGAAATTTCATCACAAACAATTTCTATCGCATTTATCAAAATATATGAGTAATTGCTTTATATTTTTATCTTTTCATCTTTTACTGTTTCATTCATTGACGTGTAGCAATGTTGAGTCGCTCTTCGAAGAGCTTTAGTTAAACAAATCGGACGTAGAAATATTTTTAAAGTCTGGCAGTTATACTATCGGAATGTTTTATTGTACACAAAGTTACGGGGACATAAACAAACCAGCATCGGTGGTCAAGCAGTGGACGTGGCAAACGCAGAAAAAAAGCACTCACACAATACACACACACGCATACACACACATACGCATAAATACACACGTACACACACACACACACACACACACACGCATAATACACACATACCTACACACAGAGGCTACCACACTATTTCCATGAACCAAATTCACTTCCAAAGCATCGGTTGCTCCAGGTCTATATCGGAAAAGACACTTGCTCAATGTACCGCACAAATGGATTGAACCAGAAACCACGTTGATGGAAAGCGAAATTTTCAGCCTTGACTATGCCTTTTGTTATATATATATATATATATATAAAGAGAGAGAGAGAGAGAGAGAGAGTGGGTTAAAGAGAAAAAGATAAAGAGAGAGAGAGAGGATATATATATTTATATATTATTTTTGCAACATGTTTGTACTAAGAGAGTTTTCTGGAAACATCAAATTTTTCGAACATGACGTGTTTAAATGTTGTCATATTACTTTTAAGATACACTGTATGCATCTTCATATACATACATGCACGCATACATACATACATACAAACATGCATCCGTATATACATATATATATAAACACATATATACATATATATACATATATATGTGCTTTTGTTAAGGGGTGTGTATGTGTGTACTGTATGTATATGATATTGTCTTTTATAATGGCGTACGTATATAACCTCGCACAAGCATACACATTCCTATATAAGCATATATACATACATGTATCGAACGGGAAATAATTATAAAAAACATATACACATATACATGCATGATCATATACACATACATTTATACATACATATAAACACTCACACACACATTCAAAATTAAAACACTTATCGCGAATGTCACTAATGTTTTTTTTGTTGTTTCTTTTAGATTTTTTTAGTTTCTGTTTTCGTTTTTATCTTTTCATTTTGATTCATTGTATCAGGATTCGGCAGAGAATTGGAAGCAATTTCATGGCTGAATTGCTTTTAGTGGAACTAACGACTCTGGCCAGATATATCAAGTCTCTTGGACATGTCAGATATGGTGCCTCTATGAAGATATGTTTTTAACATACATACATACGTGTGTTAGTGTGTATATATATATATATATATGTATATGCACATATATATATATATATATATATATATATATATATATATATATGTGTGTGTGTGTGTGTGTGTGTATATATATATATATACATACATACAAATATATATGTGTGTGTGTGTGCGTGTATGTAATATATAATATACATACATATATATTTATATGTATCTTTACATTTTCTTTGCTTATTTTTTGTATTTTTCATTTTTATTATTTGTTCTTGATTTGTATTTGTTACTGTGGTGTTGGTGGTGGCGAAGGACTTGCGGTAGGTGTACAAGGTAATGGCGGTAAACTCGTTACATTTGACGGTGTTGATTGAGGATCTGCCACTGTTCGTGACGATGTTGGCGATGTTGGCGATGGCAGTGGTAGTCACTGATGGTGGTGATGTTGGAGAGGATGCTGGTTGTGTCAGAAGTCTTCAAACTTGTCATAATGGCGACGTCGATGTTAGACATATTGTGTATGATGACGGCGGTGTGGTGCTGTTTCTGTGTCTGCTGATGGAACTACCCAAGATGCAGTTGGTAGCATATACATTAGTGATCCTTGTAGAGACTGTGGAGACAGTGATGGTCGTAGTGGAGAGGATAGGAGGGATTTGTGTTAACGTTGTTGGGTATGGTGGTGGCTGTGGTCGTAGTTTTGGTGGCAGTTTTAAAGGTGGTTGTTTGAATGGTGATGAATTCCGTGGTGGTGGTGGTCATTTTGACAGTAGCAGTTTTAGTGCCTATGGTTAGGTTTTAGTGTCGGTTGCAGATGCGATGGTAGTGGTGGAAACGAAAAGATGATTTTACAAGTTTTAAGGTTTGAGGAAAATATGAAAATGAAAATCCCAGCAGATGAAAGACAATCAAGAAATATAAAAGATAACCAAAACAAAATCTACAAGTGCCGAATATCATGTTTTAATAAAAGTGTAACTGCATGGGTGCATGAGAGTTATGCTATACGTGAAACAAACTTGATAGAGGAATTTATTATGAACTTGTTTAGATTCAGCATGATAAATAAATAATTGAATACTATAAAAATCACGGAGTTTCATTCTTGGGACACGAAATAAATTTTTTGTTTGCTTTTTTGTTCTACATTGTTAATTAAAAAAAAAATAATCTTGATATTCAGTAGTGTCAGCAGTTAAAGAAAGAACTTTCTCTATAATGGAAGCATTTACTTTTTCGATAATGTCTTTAATATCCTACCATAGTTAAGGTTGGCTTCTGACAGTTAATCGATGAGAACAGGGTTGTCCAGTAAAGCCATATATTTTTTTTTGGTATATGTTTAACTCTAATCATCATCATCATCATCATCATCACTGACATCGTCTTCCTCAACACCATCATCATTATCAGAATCTTTATCATCATCATCGCCATCGCCATCGCCATCATCGACATCATCGTCAGATTCATCATGATCATCATCATTGTAGCTCTTGTCATTCAGTTATTCGAAGAGGCAGTCACATTACAACGTTAACAAGACAACTTAGAGCCACTATACATGATTGTTTCTTCATTGATTATTTTTGAATTTGATTTTGACATTCAATAATGAAAGTATTTAAAGAAAGGAGGATGTATCCGATAATGGCAGGACTTACATTGTTGATTATGTCATTGATAGCCTCTCATAATTATGTTTGATGACAGTAAATCGATGGGTACAACACAGTGGGTTGTGCAAACATAGTTAACTGTAAATCAGGAAAATACTACTACTACTACTACTACTACTACTACTACTACTACTAATAATAATAATAATAATAATAATAATAATAATAAATAAAATGATGTTAACAATAATGATAATAATAACCATCTTAAGTAGGAAATAGCCTGGCTGTGGAAAATGAGGAAGGTGAAGAGAGTGGCGATTATTGTTGGGTCCTTGGGGACAGTATCAGAAGGCATCAAGAGGAATATAAAGGAAATTGGAATAGAGAGCCCAGTAAAACTGTTGCAAAAGGTTTGCCTTTTTGGCACGGATAGAATAATCAGGAAAGTATTAGCTGAAAAGAACGGATAGCCGTAGGGGGCAGGTAGCAAGATCACTACGCATGCAAGACCCCCAGAGTTCCAACAAAACCTGTGATGAGAAAATAATAACAATGATGATGATGATTTCATTTATTTGCCACCAGGGCGAAGGATGAGGGAACAATACAAAGCACACATAAAGTAGGGGATACATATAATGAAATAATAAGATAAATAAACAAAGAAAAAAGAATAAGTGTACACGGTATACAGTGAAAAGGGAGTGAAATGTACAAGATATACAAAGTTTAAAAGAAGGAGTAGGTAATAGAGATGTAGTCCTCCTGATAGAGGAAGATCTCTTGGGATAATCAAAGTGCCCCACTATCCAAGATCTCCCTGAACATTTAGGACAAGTGCCCTCTCCGATTCCCTTTCTCCGACTAACAAGTCTACACTTAGGGAGGTACCATTCTTGCCAATTTCGCAACTTACACTCATCTTTCAGTAAACTTAATCGACGACAGCACTTCCCTCTCCACCCACAATTTCCTTTTCAAGTGAATGAAACCTCTACCAAACCTCTATTTGGTATCCGAAGAATTATAACCATTTCGCAGAATTCATCATGTAGTAATTTTATATTTGAAGCATTGATAGACCCCTGATGTTCATGAGATGTGAACAGGTAGTCTTATTTAGCTGCCTTGATTTGTTAATGTACAATTGTAAAGTACGATGTTTAGCCTGCATATTGATGCAGGCACGTGTCAACTGATTTTTAGACACTGAAGTTATTATCTCATTTTTTTTCATACATTGATAAACGTTTCTTCCTAAACATCAGTTTGTTTATTTTACTTGCCTTTGTTTTGTTTTTTTATTTATATTTTGGGGTGGGGTGGGGGGTTTTGGGCTTGTATCTTCCATATTTCGTCAATCGCCTTAATCAAGTAACCAACGAAGACTGACAGTGTGCTTAACCGGCAAACTACCAGTTGTATACTATACGATTTATTTACTAATAATATATATATATATATATACATACACACACATATGTATCTATATATGTATATATATATATATATATATATATATATATATGTGTGTGTGTGTGTGTGTGTGTTTGTAAATATATTTATACATCAAGGGTGTGTGTGTGTTCGTTTATATCATTTCACCTGCATATTTTAATAATGCATCAAGCGTTAATAGGTAGATAGAAATATCATGTAGAATTTCGAAAAATTGACACCGATTCGTAGGATTCTTTCTAATTTCTTCCATTTAACCTTTCTACGTTTAATCTCGATCTTCTTTCAATCTCACAACTCGGTAAGACTTTCAAAATTCTAATTGCCAAAGTCTTATAATTAATGACAAATATTGGCACAAGAATTGCTTCCAATATAAGCTCGATACTGAAATATCGCCAGACCACACAACGAGCTTGGTCAAAAGCCAGAGATATTCTAATGTTTTCAGCACCTCAAAAGATCGATGTAAATATTAACATTTTCTTATGTTATTGCAGCCGTTCAAGTTTAAATTTAAATTTAGACTGACAAATATACACAAGAAGGAAACAAGGTCGGTACAAATGTAAGGATAGAACACCTACAAAAATTAGCATGGCTTAGAATTGTAAGAATTCTTCGCAGGGTTCTTGAAGCATGACCAGTAAACAAGTGGCACCTTAGTCTGCTGTCTGTGAACAGCTGACACTTTCCATCATAAGACAGCAAAATAAGCTGCGAGTTTTCATATAATGATAATAATGATGATGATGATGGTGATGATGAGGATAATAATAATAATGGGCGTGGATACAACTGTTACCACAAAAAAATCAATCATTTCTTCTATATGGAGGAACAGCACTTACCCAAGGCACACAGGACTGCACTCGGTGGTGCAGTGAAAGCACGCGATAAAAATAAGACTACTGAATAATAATAATAATAATGATAATAATAATAATAATAATAATAATAATAATAATAATAATAATAATAATAATAATAATAACCCTTAAGAGACAAGTAGTCATGATGGGTACATTGGACTGCGTATATATGTATCCCACTGTCACTTTGATGGCATGCGCTGCTCAATAATAAGAATGCAAACAATGATAATGGTGATGATGATGCTGATGACGATGACGACGACGACGACGACAATGATGATGATGATAATGATAAAAATAATAATTACCATTGTCTCCCTCAAATCACGTCATGTCATCCTTAAATCACGCCATATCTCGCTTAAATCACGCCATATCGCCTTAAGACAAATGAATGACATGTTAGATAGCCGAGATTTAAACAGTATGTCTGAAAAGTTGATGAATGATAACGAATGTAATGGATTAGATTAGAGATATACAGCATGCCCAGCTGAAAATAACCCTCTACAAGATCATCTGATAATAAAAATGGACTCTATCGTCAATACGTGTGTGTGTGTGTGTGTGTGAGCGCGCGTATGCGTGTGTGTATGCCTGTGTGTATGCGTGTGTTTGTGTGTGTGTTTGTGTGTTTCAATATGTGTGTGTATGAAAATATATGTTTAATTCTTTTAGTATTCTGATTATCAACCCATCTGTGTATTCGTGCGTTAGGATTTGTAAACCTTAATTATGGAAGCAAATCGAAAACATAAACAGAATTTTTAACCTAACAGAGGACTGCTATGAAGAGCCATAAATTTATGTATTGCCATAGAAAAAAGTAGCATTTATAGAATGTGGTATTCGCCAGACTTTCACTATATAACAATCAATAGATATCGTTAGGTTCATGCCGAAAACAGCATGTGACTTAGTATAATGTGTCTAAAAGTTGTCCTACTACTATAAGAAAAAAAAATCTTAAATACTTAGCTATACAAGCATCCACATATGCATAATATCTATCTATCTATAAATGACATCCATATATATATACTAGCAGAGATACCCAGGTTTGCTCGGGATTATAATGGCATAGTTATTTTTATTGGTTTACTTGTTTCCTTCATGTGACTGTGGTCATGCTGGAGCACCACCTTCGGTCGGAAAAAAATCAACCACAGGATTTATTCTTTGTAAGCCTAGTACTTATTCTATCAGAGACTTTTGCCGGACTGCTAAGTTATGGGGAGTAATCACTGCAACATCATATGTGTGCCAAATAGACAGGCACACACACAAATATACACATATATACACACATATATACACATATATACGCATACATATACATATATATATAGCCATATATCCATACATATATATACACACACACATATATACACATAAATGTAAATACATAAATTTATATATACATAATTATATATATGTTCATATATATATGTATATATGTATATATGTGTGTGTATATATATATATATATATATATATACATACAGTAAATGAAGTATAAGGATTTCGGTCCCCCACCTCTTATGTAGAAATATGAAGAATAATGCCAAGGACAATGACGACGACCATGACAAAACCAAAACAAACTCACCCAGCAATTCCAATAACGTTTCGCATGTTGAAGCTCACAAGCACGTACAAGTCTACATACATCAAGAAAACCATTATTGCGGTTTGGAATTCCCATTTCGATATAATATCCAATATGGAATTGAAGGTAGAAAAAAACGGTAAGTGGAACTAATCAAGTTATTCTGGAAAATGTAGACGTTTCGGTCTGTTCAAAACTAATATTTTGAGATTTTAATCTCAGACGCCTTACTCATGTTTATTATATAGAGCGCAATTTTACGACTTGCTTTCATCTTGGCTTAGTGAAAAATATATTTTAGAGAAAATTGGATGTCATTTATTATTATGATTAACAACAAGAACAACAACAACGACAACAACAACAGCAGCAACAAAATTATTATTATTATTATTATTATTATTATTATTATTGTTGTTGTTGTTGTTGTTATTAATAGTATTATTAACAACAACAATAATAATAATATTAAGAATGATAGAAATAATAATAATAATAAATAATAATGATGATGATGTTGATAAGATTTAAAAAAATCACCTCCAGTAAAAGTTCTAACTGCAAAGATATACATGTGGTCGCAAACACAAGCATAGATACACATACACGCGCACACACATACATACACACACACACACACACACACACACACACACACACACACACACACACACACACACACACACACACACACACAAATACATGCAAACACACACTCACGTCTGTATGTGTGTACATATACAAGTAGTTATACATGGATTATATATATATATATATATATATATATATATATATATAGCAGTGTATGTTTATACACACACAAAATACTACTCTACTACTCTTGCGCACTGGATAAAAATACGGTCCATTACTGTGATGATGGCGGCTACTGATTCAGGAACACATATCTAAGACTCTCTTCTAATCACCAGACAATAGAACTGTCCTTTAATTAATGAGATGTCAACTTTGGAAAAATACTGAATCTCGAGATTATTTCCCCTTCTAATGTGGCGCTGTTGTTCATTTGGTAAATACATTCTCAACAGCCGCTTAGAATTCTAATAAGCAAAGAATATATGTTGTGTGGTATTTTAATCTATGTATTTTTCTGTTTATAGCAGTATGTGTTTCGAGATCCTTTGCTCAAAAAAGTAAATAGTTCATATTCTATCGAAAGTTTATAAATTTCTATGACCCCCCAATAGCATAAAATTTGCACTGATAAGAATAAGTTTTCAAAACTGGAGAGAGAAATCTGAAGGATTAATTTGGTCCAATATCAGAACAAGTGTGATGTCCACAGGTGAGTTGGATTCGAATTTTGAAAACAGCTTTCGACATTTTATACACAAAAGGAGTTTTAATCCAATATTTACACAATTTTATTTATAGCTTTATGTGCTTCGATCTACATTGTTCCAAACAAGAGGTGCTCCAGCATGGCTGCAGTCAAATGACTGAAACAGATAAAAGAATTAAAAAAATATGTGTGTGTGTGTGAAATACTCGACTCGTGAGAATCTCTTCTAACTCACTGCTACTAAAATTGACACATACATGGATATAGCAGATAACCTAGACTCTACTAGTTCACTGCTACTTTGATCGACACTGCAAGGATGAGCAGTAAATTTGACCTCCAACTGATTTGAACATACTATGTCGAGAGTCGAAATATATAGCGTAAATTTAGAGGAGTTCGGATAAATCTGTTCAATCGGACCCTGTCCTTGAAAGGAAATTTATGATACTAGTCTCATACAAATACGCTAGGTGAGTTTTGAACTCTGAACCTAAAAAAGTGAAATATATGGAACAGGTGTAATTGTCTGAGGATCTTATAATTCTGCCAAACCTTTAATAATGTTGGAATTATTAAATGTAGACCAAGACAAGGTATAGTAAGCCAATATGACATAGAAAAATATAACAATTATGGCGTGGCCCCGGTGACAAAATATCATATCTATATATTATCATTTCACTGTTAATGTACTATACTTACATACATACATACATACATACATACATATATATATATATATATATATATATATATATATATATACATTCGTACATACACACATACATATATATATATGTATACATACGTACATACATACATACACACACGCGTGTATATATATGTATGTGTGTATATATGCATATATATATATATATATATATATATATGTGTGTGTGTGTGTGTGTGTGTGTGTGTGTGTGTATACACACATACATACATAGTGTGAGACGGAAAGTGTGTGTGAATATATATCTATATATGCATATACACAAAGACATATACATATATACACACACACACACACAT
>NC_068999.1:532385-534323 GCF_001194135.2 Octopus bimaculoides
ATATATATATATATATATATATGTATAAACAGAATGAGACCGGTAAACAATTTAGTTTCCATCTAGTAATGAAATATTCATTCAATAATTGATTTCAATCTCATCTTTTTCTCCTTCTTCCTAACGTCATTTTATCTTCTCTTTATATTTTATTCTCTGTTTTGTTCAATCTCTACACTGTTCTGATTGCTTTGCTAATCTTCACAATATTTTATTTCCCCAACAAACTATAATATTTATCGCAGTAACATCATTTATTAACGTATCGTAGCAACCTAATTAACGCTAATTTCTGGTTGAATATTTAGTATATTGTTTGTTTCTCGAGAAAGTAATTCTTTCTGTTATGTTATATAATATAATTGGTTTCCTTTTGAAAGAAGCCATAACACATTTTTTTGCTTTTTGCTTTGTTTCTTTTCCTTATTGAGATGTAATAAATATACAAAGGTACATTTATATATATATATATATATATATGCTTATATTTATGCATACATAAACACACACGTATATATATATATATATATATATATATATATATATATGTGTGTGTGTGTGTGTGTGTGTGTGTGTGTGCATTTATAGATAGATAGGTAAATAGATAGACAGACAGATTGATAAATAGTTAGTTAGATAGATAGATACATACATACATACATACATACGTACATACACACACACACGTCGAATTCGGAAGTTGTGGTGTTAGTGGCCCTTCGAAGTATACCAGTCTCGTTGATAACTTGAGATGATTATTTCAAACTCTGGAACAAAACCGTGTTACTCTGTCTCTTACCTGAAATATCTGCCTGTCTGTTTTATTTGTCTGTTTTTGTCGTCTGTCAGTCTGTCTTCCACGCTTTTCATCTAAATTTTAAGTTATTTTAACGAAATATACCCAAATGCGGTTTATTGTCTGAGTCATTAGATCTTTGTAACGTCCTTCGTGTTTTTTTTATCTGTTCTTCCTCTTTATATTTTGGGTTCGAATTCTATGGCCCCCAACGCTGATAGGCTTCCTCCTGTCAAAACCTGCTCTGTAGTTGCTGTTAATGTTGGTGTCACTCAGATCCACAGCAGCTCTGAGAAATATATGAGATGCTTTCCATTTAGGAGAGGTTGTTATCGTTGTCTTAGATTATTGTAATTTCAGCATATCATTACTATGCATCTAGTAAGATTATCTGTTAACTTTCATTATTCCAGATTGGAGGAGACGGCTGCATCTGCTCTTTGAACACATCCGCCTAAACACGACTTGTCAAAGCTGACTTCTTTGAAGAATGCAATCGGGATGAGAAAACAATTCGGAAGCTCGCTATTCGATAAAGTTTTGTGTTAAACTGGGCAAAACGCTCGAGAAACATATAAAATGACGCTCTGGACTGTTTAGGGATTAATTTATATGAGTCAAATATCTATTTGAAGGTAGAGGGATTAGTTGTAGTATTAAATCGGGAAAAGTATTAAGTCCATCAGTCGACAGCAAAAGCGATTAATCTAACGGACATTCATACACTTTGAGTCCTCGAAATTTCCCAATCTGGGGCTATGAGAAAGATTGAACCCGACTCTACATGATCTAAAAGAGAATTTCTTAAAACAGTCACATCTCAGTTATAACTAATATCAGTCCGGTATTTTGAGAGAAGTTCTATAATTTATAACACTCCAGTGACAATCCACTTATATAAACAATGATATATGAAATTATTCATGAAGCCTTTGGGTCGTATCGCATATCTTTGTATGAAAAAACAAGGAATATAATCGAGTTACACTTATGAATTGTGACTGTAAGAATCTTCAGAGGAATCAGCAGCATTCGTCAAATCATTTTGACGTTCACCGATTCTATATTTATCAAAAAGAGGAATTAGCATGTCTCAGCTTATCAAGATATGACGATGGACAAAAAAAAAAAAAAAAAAAAAA
>NC_068999.1:534333-535838 GCF_001194135.2 Octopus bimaculoides
AAAAAAAAAAAAAAAAAAGAAAAATAATGTAATAAACCACAAAGATAGCACAAATGGAAAAGAAAAAAATGACTGAAATTATGAAGAAAAAAAGCTACCTTCCTCATAAATATTAAAGAGGATTAAGGCAACGTAAAATTTAACAGAACAGGAAGGAGATAGTGAGAGGAAAGAAGAGAGAAAAAGCAATTTTCTTCTTAAAATATATATCAGGAAGTTAGACATATACATAAACATAAACACGTACATACACACACGCAGATATATATATATATATACAGAGGAGGCACTACACAATTCTAACGAAAGTTTGAGCCAGGCATATATTATTTTTGTACTATAGACAAACAAAAGGAACTATATATATATATATATATATATATATAAAGAGAGAGAGAGAGAGAGAGAGAGAGAGAGAGTGAGAGGGCGAGAGAGAGAGATGTATGTATACATTTTTAAAACTATTCGTATAATATATATATATATATATATATATATATATATATATTACGCACATAAAAAAGATATTTCTAGCATATTTATTTATACGGGTTCATCATAAATAATGTACGTGATCACGCAATACCGCTTTGATAAAAAGTGTAATTGTAATACACTCACAAAGTAATATCTCCTGTTGTTAGCGTCTTTTTCGTGAACGTAAGCAATAATTGCATAATTCACTTATTCAAATTACCTATATTTGCTCGTCATGTTCTCACAATGAAGTCTACTTTCGATGACAAAATACGTTGACGACATAAAACCTACAACAATGTTTGCATGGCTTTGAATAGTCTTTTGTCTTACATCTTTATCTTTCTTTTACTTCATTGGACTGTGGCCTGAATGGAACACCGTAATTAAGGCTTCTTTCTTTGTTTATTGTCAGGAATTGAACCCGGTACTTATTTCTAAGTGTGATGCTTATTCAATATTTTGTTTATTGCCGTACTTCTAGGTTACGGGGGTGTAAACAAACGAACACCAGTTGTGAAGCGTTGGAGGATATATACTTGTTTAATTAAATTAGGTTGTCGCTCATAACCTCAACTATGGTCATAAATGTCGGGTAATGTCCGCTCGCAGAGACGAGCGACAGACAGAGTTCTTCTGAAGGCTTACTGCAGTAACGTTACTCAACAGTATACAAAGCTTGGAGATCAGGGAATCGCAACAGGCCGAGCCTGCACTTGCCTGCATTGGGAGGCGGTAGTTTCGGTATAATTGATATGTGATTAGAATGTTGCAGCAATGAAGCGTAAGACGAATTCTTTTATTCTAACCAGCAAAAACGGTATGAATGAGAAATAGTGGTAGGCCAAGAACGAGATGGTTGGAGAAGATCAATAGTTTCATATGGTCTCATTTTGGAATCAAGCCGGCGCTATCGAAGAGTAGCCTGAGGATTCTACCCACACGATTCTCCCATGAAAAGTGGGCAGAAAAGATGGATGGATGAACGAGTGAACATATATATATATATATATATATATATATATATA
>NC_068999.1:536664-539834 GCF_001194135.2 Octopus bimaculoides
ATATATATATATATATATATACGTATGTGTGCATGTGTGCATATATATATGCATTTATTTGTGTATGTATGTGTATGTATGTGTATGTAAGAATATAAATGTGAATATATTAGATTTCAACAAAAATAACGATGCATAAGCAACAAACCAGCTCTAAATGTAGCCGAAGGCTAACTCTGCATCCGCAACCAACTGGAGTAACAATTCAGCATCGAAAAAAACATTCTCAATACTCTGTTAAAGAGAGACAAAACCTATGCAAACATCGAGTATAATTTTGTTTACGAAGCCCTTAAGAAATACGATACTTAATAATGGACTGAAATTTGTAAATATATAAAATAAATATCAGAACCCCCAAATATTCTTGATAGTAGGTGCATTTAAGTGTTTTTCTTTAACGAAAGCCTACATATCTCCCCGATATTTACATTATCCAACAGAAACAAATATTTGTTTTACTGATTGTCTTCCCATAGTCGGGTGTATCTCCAACGCTTTTGAGTCTGGCGAAGCTACAAATGCAGCTCTTAATGTCATCTAAGAGAATCAATTGACAAGGTAAATCTGAAGAATCTGGTCATAGTTTGATCAATAAAAAATGTCTTCGCATTTTTTAAATAATTAGTTTGACATATAAGATAACCTTCAGAATAGAATGATAAGATGGCGGTGATACAGCAATCTTAATTCTGGATAATATTGAGATGTTCCAAGTAATTGTAGTCTTATAAGATCTTGTGAACTGATCCATTTAAGTATTTATTAACACAGTTACTGTGTTGCAGGTAGCGGGACGCAAACCAGACTTGGGACTTTAGGGACTTAAACAGCAAGGCAGGCGCGCAACTAACGTTATGCACAAGACGCAACTTGTCCTTATGAAAAATGAAAGATTGTAGCTTATTGTAATCGGAGAAGATTCATTTGAAAAAATAGTAGACAGCATCGAGAATTCATACTAGAGTTTGTTAATTTGATACATTGGTAACGTGCGTGGGATCTGATTATGATGTGAGATGGATAATTAAAAATAGTGAGGCTACTTTAATCAACGCGAAGAGTGAGTAATCTAAAGTGTATTGGTAGAAAAAGGAATATTCTGTGTGTAAGATGGGCAGTGAATGATAGTAATCTCTCTCTCGTAGTCCGAGAAAGAAAGGTCTGCAAACGACCAGCACACATTTGCTCTCTAGTGATCAAATTTTTTGTTGTACATTAGTTCTTTCTCTCCATTAAATTCATGTCAAGTGTCGAATGTTTTGCTCAGGAGGGTAGTGAATAATGTAAGTTTAATTCATGTAAATTGTAAACAACACAAGTTTTAATGTGAATAATAAAGTGACAAGTTTAATTGTCGTGAAGAATGGATAATCTCAAGTCTAATTGAGGTTAGTAGAGAATACTCTGGTGTTTAGTTAAAGTTAGCAGTAATTAAATTCGTGTTCAGTTGACGGTAACAGTGAATATTATCGTAATTAATTTAGGTTTTAATAGAATGATCTCGTATTAAAATCGAAGTTACTTGCTAATAATTCCACGCTTAAATGGAGGCAGTAATTTATCTCGTGTTTAGTTGAAGGTAATAGCGAATATTGTAGAAATTTATACAGTAATGGGGGGATAATTTCGTGGTTAATTGGCGTGAGAAAGTAATCTCATATTTCAAATCCTCTTTCATTTTCGTATAAGAAAGACAGAAAAAGTAGCGGTACTCTACGGGCATCATAGATCTCAAAACAAGTAACGCCTCCTTAGTAACATAATCATAAGATATTCTTGCTGGCTAACTATGCATCAAAAGGAATTGTATTTCAGTGTTATATGTATTGAGAAACAAAATCTCCGATGACATTCGAACAGATAGCTATCTCAAATGTAACGTAGATATCAGTTTTCAAAATAATAACATCGTGATTATCTTATTAAATATTCATGCTAATCCATGTTCAGCCAGCCATTATTCAAGCGCAGACATGCGGACGTACGTGTTGCGCTTGCTCGCGTTGCAGTTATTGTTGTTGATTAATCTGACTGAGATTAATCTGACTTAGACGAAAGGAATTCAAGTCATGACATTACTTTGGCTGCATACATAAAAACACAGTATCACACACGTACATACGCACCCATGCACAGACATATTCAAACACACACACACACACACACACACACACACACACACACACAAACATATGTATGAATGATAACGTGAGAACTCAAATGTTGAATATGAGCTGCACTTGAAGAGGTGCTTCGGCGGTCAAGAGAGTGAGCGATATTCTAAATGACATAGACAATATGTACGCTAAGAATCGAACTCATATATATATATATTGACATCTAGTTTAAATATATATTCATGTATGTATGTGTATATACATATATATTTATATATGTGTGTGTGTGCGTGTGTGTGTGTATTTGTGTAGATAGAAAGTGACGCAGATGAGCATTTGTGTATAAGAATATCGATATTTATATATTTACATAACTAATTTACGTGGAGTACCAAAATGCAGAAAACTAAGAGGACAAGGCATGCCATTTCAATTTCCCTAGTTTCGGATCCCTCCATGTTGAAGACGGACGTACACACATACACACACAAACACCCACACCCACACATACGCGCACCTCACCCCCGCACTTAGACATACACGTATAAGTGTTTATATATTTCAATTTCAATATAGACAATGAAAACGAATGACTTACAAGCTGCCTGACCTCGTACAACCACAACAAAAATAAAATCTTCAAATTTCATGTAGACTTGTTGCTACAGAATAACGCATGAAATGTAATCGAAGCCAAACCGAAAACAATAATATAATTAATTCACAAAATAGATCAGGATTACATTTTCCAGCCAGAAAGAAAATCTACTAGAGTGCACAGAGAACATGGTTCAGCGATTATATAGCTTAATATGATATGTAAAGTTCCCGGTCGAATAATAATAATAATAATAATAATAATAATAATAATAATAATATTATTATTATTATATATAACAGAATTTCATTTGTATATTTGGCAAATCGGAACGCAAATGTATTTCTGCAAACACCCTGCACTCGTCGAGCCAAAAGCCAAGACTATTTCAGCTGGAAAAATGCGTATGTATGTATGTCAATATATTACACACGCATATATATATATATATA
>NC_068999.1:540145-542187 GCF_001194135.2 Octopus bimaculoides
ATATATGTGTGTGTATATAGATAGATAGATAGATAGATAGATAGATAGATAAATAGATAGATAGATAGATAGATAGATAGATAGATAGATAGATAGATAGATTGATTGATATAGATGTACATATATACATAGATATATCCAGATTTATATAGACAATGTTACAAAAAATAAAAAATGACATGCGCTTTGGAAAGACTGAAATTTTCGACTAATTCAAGTTTATTAAATTTTATGAAATCTTGTCTCTATAGGGTGGCTCAATAGATAGAGGGAAGCTAAAATATAATTAATAATTGTATAAAATAAATGAAGTATGATTCTTCTAGTGTACATAATGAATGTGGTTCAGTGAAATGCAACAATGTACTCTTAACAACATTAACTAATAAATAAACAAAATACACGGAAGCATATATTTTCAAGCCATACATATCTATATTGTATTGCAATGATATGCGCTTGGGTGCGAGAGAATAAGTGTAAGCACATATGTATATATATTTACTAATACAATGTATGTTTTTATATAGATACACATAGATGATATATGATAATACAACATATATGAAAACAATATTCATATATATATGAATAATATGTGTCTGTGTGTGTGTATTATATTACGAGTGTATCTGCATGTAAATTTCTAGTTGTGTACAAGACTACACATGACTGCGTATACACAAACACACACTCACACTTATATACAGATACATATATACATCATATATACATATATACATCATAAATGTATATATCTGGTTATATTATATGAAATCATATTATAGTATATTATATAAATGTGTGTATTTTTGTGTCAATGACTTCGTATATGTTGATGCAACACATTTAGCATTTAAAACTGATTTTTATATGTTCCCCTGTTTAAGAGATATATCTCCTCGACCTGTGGCTATACTACATATTGCTATCTTTCTCATATACCTGAAATTTATCACCCTACCAGATACATCTGCACCACCTGATGCTCCTCAACCAGTTTTTGAGTGTCCCACCTAACAGGAGTCAGTGCTAAATGTGTCGAAACAATTGTCGTAATCAATAATAATTTCTCGTATATTCCATCTTCCGCGGCCATGCCAGTGCACCACGTGTCGAAAGCGTTAGATATCTGTGAGCCCTTGAATCCCAAGCCATTGCAGAACATGCTTCTTACTCTCCCTCTCTCTCTCTCTCTCTCTGTATATATATATATATATATATATATACATATATATTATTTACATACACACATACATGCCTACATACATACATACATACATACATGCATGCATACATACATACATACATACATGCATGCATACATACATATATGCGTACATACATGCATACATACATATCGATTTCTTGTATCTGTTGGCTATTCTTCCGCCGTAAATGCATTTCCTGAGATTTTCGAACCGAAATTTAAATCAGTGATGATTGTATTTCTCTTTCTGACTCTGCTGATAACAAAATTACTGGAGCATCTTATACATATACAATTGTTTTATACGAGCAATAAAATGCTTTTCTATATCTTGTGTTGCTGAGGGAGGGCATTGAATCTATCTATCTATCTATCTATCTATCTATCTATCTATTTATCTATCAATCTATCTATATATCTATTTCTCTCTCTCTATGTATGCATGTGTGTATGTATGTATATGCATGTATATATATAGACAAGAAAGGGAAAGCAAGAAAAAGACAGGGCTGAATCCTTAGCTCTTCAATGTCCCCCTCTTATTTTTGCTATATTCTCCGAGGCCGTGCTTAAAATATATTCTTCATAATCCCATATCTCTTTCTCTCTTTAACTTCCCTCTCGTATATGACTGTATATACATATGCATATACATACACACACATACACACGCACACACATGTATATTTACGTAAATACATACATACATACATACATATATATAAATACATACATACATACATACATATATATATATACATACATATATACATACATATATATATATACATACATATATATATATGTATATATATATATATATATATATATA
>NC_068999.1:542578-543785 GCF_001194135.2 Octopus bimaculoides
TATATATATATATATATATATATATATATATATATATATATATATATTGACGACATATGAGAGTATGAACAAACGACCAATACATTATCCCAGCTATAAACACAGAAATACTGAATAGAAAATCAACGCAGATCTATCCATTGGGTTTTTACAAGCTGTGAATTATAATACACAAAACAAGAACGTGTTGTAGAAATGAACGTATAGAGGTACTGAGCAATCGCCATAATATAAATGTATCTGTTATTTTCTTGTGGAAACTAGCCACCTCCGAAATGTTGCAGTTATAAATGCTTGCTATATATTGCATGTCATTTATCTTCATCTAATCCGCTGAGATTATTCTTATTTCGATTTTCTAAGAATTCAAACAGCATGCATATTGGCGTCGTCTCTCCGTTGTTTATACTCAACTGGATTATGTTCTAAGATAAGATGGTGCTTTACTATCTAAATCAAATGCAGTCCGTTTTCTTTTAGATTCCTCACACATACTTTTGCAGGTGTAGATTAAATGAAGACCCGTGTGATGCACATCAATGGAATACCATGACACCCTCAGAATCTTGAATATCGACGGGAACAACCTAGTACTCAATATACAAACAAGTGTGCTTGCATGCATGTATGTATACTTACATTTAAATAGATATGTATGTATGTATGTATGTATGTATGTATGTATGTATGTACGTACGGTTGTATGCCTGTCTGATTGTCCTGGGAATGACATTAAACTGCATTCCAGAAGAGGCATTATTTCGAGAGTCTTGGAATTGTGGGGAACGTGGAGTCATCTCTTAATTACCATTACTCCCAGGTCCTGAGTATATGTATGATTAAATATATGTACGTATGTATATATATAAATATATATTGACCTTACCTCTCCAACACCACCCTCCTCACCAGCACCCAGCACCGACCCTATCACATCACCGACTCCTTCACCTGCACTTCCACCAACATCATCTATTGCCTCTCCTGCTCTCTCTGCCATTCTCTGTACATCGGACAAACGGGGCGCCGCCTGGCCGACCGATTCGCGGAACACCTCCGAGACATCAACGTTGGTAATGACACCCCGGTGTCACGCCACTTCCGTTCTGCCGGCCACTCCTTGCAGCAACACCTGTCTGTGTTTGGATTGTCCATGCACAGGGGCAATCCGGACTCCCGTTTGCGCCGTGAACAGGGATTAATCTGC
>NC_068999.1:544479-544850 GCF_001194135.2 Octopus bimaculoides
TCCTACTTCTCTTCACTCCCACTTCTCTTCACCCCTACTCTTTCTCTCCTCTCTCTTACTCTCTCTCACTCTCTTCTCTCGTACTCCCCCTCTCTCAATTCACCTTCCCTCTCTTATACCCACCCTCTCTCCTCTCTTCCTCTCTCCTCCCATACCCATCTTCCCCCTCTCTTACATCCACCTTCCCCTTCCCCCTTCATCGTCAACACCCCGTCATAAGCTCATCCCACCACACCCCAACACACTCCTACTCTACCTTCCCACTCCACCCCATTCCTTACGCCCACCACCCACTTCCTACCCACATACCCTACCCTACCAACAGACCCCTACCTCTACCCCACCCTCAGCCTAACCCACACTCACCCATG
>NC_068999.1:544860-545089 GCF_001194135.2 Octopus bimaculoides
TCTTACTCTCTCACCCTTACTATCTCACTCTCTTCTCTCTTTCCCTCTCTTTCCCTCTCTCTCACTCTCTTTCGCTTTCTCTCTTTCTCCCCCACATACCCCTCTTCCCTCTCTCTCACTCTCTTCTCTCACTCTCTTCTCTCTTCCTCTCTTTCTCCCCCCATACCCACCTTCCCCCTCTTTCTCCCCCATACCCACCTTCCCCCTCTTTCTTCCCCCATACCCACCT
>NC_068999.1:545792-550135 GCF_001194135.2 Octopus bimaculoides
ACTAATACATCCTTTTGTTATTTACACCACCTGTCCTCGTCTGTTGTTGTTTTTTCGTATATTCTCCCATATATATATATATATATATATATATATATATATATATATATATATCGCGAATTTGTGTAAATGTGAGTAGAATAACATATCAGTTGATTGGAGTTAAAAGATGGTCAGGTTTTCACGTTTTTTATAATTGTATTTAAAAAAAAGATTTTACAATGTTGAAGAGGGTTAAACATTAAAAAATAGTTTGTAATGTCTATAAATTGCAATTAGCGCTTTCATACGTTCCAAGTAAGCATCAGATTTCAAAACACACCTGACAGTTGAGTTCTTGGAAACTGTAGTAAAACGACTGACTTTTTCTTTTTATACCTCTTAGAAAGCTCCAACAAGCTAATGTTTTCGAATACAGTTTTGACCAAACCATTTGCATCATAAATGTCACGGTTTGCCGGGGGTACCTACATTACTGACATAGACCCCGCTTTATCTTAACCAATTAGCTTGCGGTTTACGTATTATGGTTTTTATGAGCGAGCAAACTTAGAAGGTTACGATCGTCTTTAATTCAATCGGTGGGAGTCTTCGTGTTTATATTCATATGTTAAAGATATTCTTGAATCCGCATCCGTAACTGGTTGTTATATTGTTGCTATTATTTCCGTTCAGAACAGGTTTTAACATTTTAATAAAACATTTTTTCTTTTATCACTACTCTCGTACCCCCATCTACTCCAGCGACCACTAAAGGCTACCACCGAGGTTGTCCGTGGCGGAATGTGAACGCAGAATGCAGAGACAGACCTGGGATACTTGTCGGATTATCTGACAATTCAGCCAGTCCACAGCAGGGGTTTCATACTTTTTTTATCGACTCTGAAAGGAGGACGAAAAGCAAATTCGACCTCGGCGTGATTTGAATTCAGAACGCAAAGTAGTGCAATCGATTTAGCTAAGCATTGTCTCCGATACTTTAAGAACGCTGGTTAGTTTGCTGTCTATGTATGTGTAGGTGCGTATGCATATACGTGTATATGCATGTATGTATATATGTATGTATGTATGCCTTTGTATATATGTATATATATATATATACATACATAGGCATGTGTGTATGTATGTATGTATATGTATGTGTGCATGCTTCGATAGATGCACGTACGTGTGTATGTATGTGTATAAAAGCATATATGCTTATATGTACGTATATGTATGTATGTGTGTCAGTTTATATGTGTGTAAGTATATAGGTGTGTATATTTGTGCATGTATAAAATACACTTTCCAAAGAATACTCACCAACCTAATTAGTTCCATCAAAATTAATTGTTCTCACTCATTTGCTATTTCAATTCAGACTCCTTTATACAGAGACATTGCTACTGCAGCTAACACGGTGGCGTAAGCATCGAATATAATATTTTATAGCAATCTTCTTTCGTGCGCGCACACACACACACACACACACACACACACACACACATGTTTATATATATATACGCACACACAAATGGATGTATATGGACACATAATACACACACACACATCTGCATATAAATGCATACACCTGCGCACATAAATATAGTGTATATGTACATATGTAAGCTGAAATACATACCGAAGAAAATACGCTCAGACATATACAATCATACTTCCTCATACAGACATATGCACGGGTTATATATGCATACATACACAAGCACAAACACACACACGTACAGGCACACGCACACACATACACACACACACACGTGTATGCATTTGTATATATATAAACATACGGAACCGACGCATGGAATCTATCCGCACATATACGTACACGTACATTTATAATGGAACATACGTACCGAAAGAGTTTCACAAGAATACACACACACGCACACACACACACACACTCGCACTAACAAACACATACAAACGTATACATGAGCATGTCCTCATACACACACACACACACTGAGCATTTCTCACAATCCCAGCCACACACACATATAACATAGACACGCTGCTATCGAGAGTGTATAATGAAAGGATATATTTTCATGAACCGTCGGTAATTATATAATAGTGACAGTAATGAAACAATAAAGAAGAAATATTACACTAATATGTGATTGTGATGTATAAAATGTAGCAATATTAATGTTCCGCTGATAGTTTTAATAACAGCATTATTACTCCATTATGGTGGCCTAATAAATGTTTATAGAGCAATTTGCAAAATATCTTCAATATCATTCAACTATATCTGGGAATTTCGTATGTCTAGTGAGGCTCTGGATGTGCACTTTGGAAGTTCGCTTCCAAGGTGCACACTTGGACATTATTTTTCCTTTTTTTGTTCTAAGAAGTTCGTTTCCCAACCCTATGGTCCCGGGTTCTGTTTCACTGCGCCGCACATTGGGCAAGTGTTTTGTACTATAGCCTCAGGCCGACCAAAGCCTTGTGAGTAGATTAGGCAGAAGGAAACTGAACGAAGCACGTTGGATACATACATACATACATACATACATACATATATATATATATATATATATATATATATATATCCAAATGATAGAAGAAGACAAGGTAAATTCTCTAACATATTTTAATGATTCGTCAAAATTGTTTCTGTATCAAATCTATTTGCAAATGCCAGATTACGTAAAACTTTACGTAACGTTTGCAGTTTCAGATATTAGAGATCAATTCATCATTAAAGGTGTGCTGTCAAATATATATATATATATATATATATATATATATATATATATATATATATATACATACATATGCACGTGTGTATATGTGTATGTTGATGTGTATGTTCGGCAACTGTGACCAATACAATAAGTACTGGGGTTGATTTGTTCGACCAAAGATTATTCAAGACGGTGCACCAACATGACTAAAGATGTAAAAGACAGAAGACAACAGATGGAAAAACCAGCCAATGACACAGAATGGAAATTCCCCAGCTGTCCTCGCCACCGAATTTGTCTGGTTTGAAAAAACAAGTCTTGCATGTGTGTCGTCAAACAGCAGAAACGAACAGCACGTGCACGGCCAATGACCAACACTCTTTCATTTGCTCTACTTTAGCGTTCTGAATTGATACTTAATTTATCGATCCTGATTTGATGAAGAGCATAGTTGGCATTGATGATATTTGAAATCAGAAGGAAACGGACTGGAAAAAATACAGTCAGGTGTTCTATCGGAAGCTGTAGCGATTCTGCCAGTTTACTGATGTCAAATCTGAAAGTAATGCAAGGAAACAAAGAAATCTGAAGAAACTAGTAGTGTTGAGCTCCTCCAGTAAATCTCAAATGTACAAAATACAAGGAGATCATTGAGTTGTGGGGTATACATCACCCATCTTGATATGACATACTTCTTCTGTTCTTTACTGTATTGTAACTTATTTTATGGGTATTTAAATGGGTTTCTTTTCTTATCTCCAAGTATTCGAATTTTCCAATTAGTTATGTTGGATTACTACATTGTAATCACATTTAGTGATTATCACTGCTTTCGCAAGTATGTTGGTGTGCTTAAGTATTAGAGAAGGTATAATGATGTTTATTCCCCCTCTGTATCTATCGGTCTACCTGTCTATCTCTGTGTTGCTCAGTCTGTCTGCCTCTCTCTCTCTCTCTCTCTCTCTCTCTCTCTCTCTCTCTCTCCCTCCCTTTCTCTCTGCTCCTCTGTATCTGTCTCCTACACTAACACGTTTAAAATATTTTTTTGTATTTCTGTGCAAGTGCCATTATCTTAATGCCGCTTCACGAACTCTGACGAGATTCTGTATATTTCTATTAAACTACTTCATCCCTACTTAATATGTACGTAAGTAAAAACGTCACATATTTATGTTAATTCTTTATATATATTACTTCTTATATATGTTACTTCTTTATATATGTTGTTCTTATATACATAACTTCTTCTTTCAATAGTGCTGGCCTTGTTCCAAAATCAGGGGACGAGGCGGCGCGCAGGCTGAATCGTTAGGGCACTGGGTATAATGCCAGGTGGCATTTAGTCCGTCTTTACGCTCTGTGTCCAAATTCCGACGAGTTCGACTTTGCTTTTCATCCGTTCGGAGTTGATAAAATACGTTAAATAACAGACTTAACTCCTCCCCTGAAATTGCTGGTTCTATGCCAAAATTTGGAATTATTATTATCAAAACAATGCTCGCAGAATCTTTACAGAGTCAGAGAAAATAGCTTACGCTCTTTCCTCTGGAATTTTACATTCTGAATTCAATGCCACGGTGGTCAAATAGCTTGCGCACGAATCGGCGTTGAATAAAATACAGGTTTTCAAAGTACAATTTGCTGTTTATATAT
>NC_068999.1:550322-551245 GCF_001194135.2 Octopus bimaculoides
ATATATATATATATATATATATATATATATATATATATATATATAAACAACTGTCCTTTTAGATCTATGAACTACAGATGTGATATGCGTAGCTGATGAAGCATAATAATGCAGGAACGCATGAAACGCAGACATTCATGCTTTCGATGACGACTTTCATTGCCCAATGATGTGATTTTACACAATCTTTACGAGGAGAATTTTCTTCTGAGACTATTTCCGTGGCGGAAGACCATCCCATTTGCAAGTGCACCCGGACGTGCAAAGATTTGATTGTACAAACCAACATTTAACACAACACTTCTTTATTTATCTTAATATGAATATATGACATCATAAAAATGATTGGAGAATTGTGGATCTTCAAAACTTTTCTTTTATTATCCACATTATATTCATGTTGGATTTCAATCCCGACTCACATTTCTGCTGCAGAAATACGTTATGAAACACGAACATGTGCTGAGACTGAAATCTAACATGAAAATAATGTGAAGTATACTGCAATAAACAAGGTTTGAAGATACATAATTCTACTTTATTTTTTTAAAGATGTCGTTGTTTTATACTTGGTATAAATTGGAAGGAAGCAAACCCAGGATTTACCTGTTGAATGAAATATCGAGTAATTGTTTGCCTGAAACAGTTTTATGTGTTTCTTATCCTTCAATGTGGTTAGCCAGAAACAGGATTTTAGCCGAATACTAATACAGTTCCTTTCTTTTTCTATATATGTGTGTGTATTTATGTGTGTATGTGTGTGTGTATTTATGTATTTTTACCGCATACTCAGGTGAATGCACATATACAGATGTACATCTTTATTTACAGAAATAAAAACAAACACAGGCATTTGTAGATTTGCACGACTGCGCACTGATACGCATACACACCCACACATAAGCCATGCATATTCCCACCCA
>NC_068999.1:551313-556747 GCF_001194135.2 Octopus bimaculoides
AGTGATCTTCCTTAATTTTTCCCTATCGACTCGCTTCTAACACATGTATCTTCCCTGCCCTCTCTTCCTCCTAAAACTTCTTTACTCCTCTATATATAACGCGTTGTTAATTGGCAACAATTATGACCATCCCTCAATATAATAACATACACACACATATCTATACTGGAAGGGACAAAGAGAGAGAGGTGGGGAGAGATGAAATGAAAACATTTTCATTATGTAAAAGTTTATAAGAGTAAAATGACCAGTGAGGAAGTCAGGATGTGAAAGAGGAAAAGAAAAGAATACCGTAAACGTCAGGAGAGAAGAAAAGGACAAAGATAGAACGAATAGGAGTGGGGGGAGGAGAGTGTGAGAGGATTAGGAACCGAAAATGCGATGTATGATGGTTAAGAAAGGGAGTAAGAGGGGATAAGAAAGAGAGAGGAATAGGCATGATTGTAGAGAGGGAGAGGAAACAGAGAAATAATGATATATACCGTGAGTTTTATGAGAGAGCGAGTGTTAGGGAAATATGAAACAGCATGAATCATATAAATACGTGACGGGGAAGAGAGAAAATGGGAAATTAAGAGAGAGATACAGCAAGATGAATAGGTAGAGAGAGAGAGAGAGAGAGAGAGAAATGAGAGAAAGTGATATAGTTTAAATTACTGAGAGAATAAGAGAAAAAGAGAAACTGAAAGATAGAGAGAGGGTGTAATGAGAGCAAAAGTAGCAGATATCGTATAGAAGGTGTTAGTGAGAGGAGTGAAAGAGAAGCAGAGAAAAAGGTAAGAATAAATGAAAGAGATAGTTGACTAAGAAGAGAGCGAGGGAGAGAGAGAGAGAGGAGAGGGAGAAACAGAAAGAAGTGTCAAAAAGGATCGGATATTCAAATGATGGTATAAAATAAATGGAAGGTAATCTAAGTAGAGAGAGAGAGAGAGAGAAACGGGGGGAGGGGGCAGCGATGGGGTACGAAAAATTGCTCGAAGCAGACGATAGAATGTGTGAGAATACAGAAAGATAATTATATTAATTCAAACATTTCAAATGCACAAGAAGTGATGTATCAATTTTACAGTTATTTTGACAGTGAAGAGATGCATGTTGCTGCTTTATTATTGCATATTCAATGCACCATACTTTTTCGGATTTCAAAAACGAAGTAAATTCAAAAACTATTCAAGAACTACTATAATAAAACATGGCTTCTCTGCAGAAAATTATTTCATTACCTTCCAAAGCTAACATAATGTCAATTAACTCTTACAACAAAATGTGTTGTTAATAATATTGCTTAGAAAATAATAATCATGTTCGTAACAATGGTGTTTCTGTCTGTCTGTCTGTCTCTTTATGGCAGTTTGGCTTTCTAAGTTTTCACGCTGACACTGTGTACACTTTCTGTTTTCGCACTAGCGACCTATCTGTCTACTTACCTACTTACACACCAATCTATCTACCTGTCTACCAACCTATCTACCTGTCTACCAATCTACCTACCTATCTATTTTCCAACCATCCAGTCTACCGATCTCGTTCTGCAGTTATCAACTTATATTGCCTTTTTTCCTTATATTTCTATATAAATCTGCACCGTTTTCTCTCTTCTCTTCCTTCCATTCTTTCTTTTTTCTGTCTTTCTTTATTTTTTCTGTCTCTTTCTTTTACACTTTCTTTTCCGCCATATTTAATTCTCCTCTTTCTCTTATTACCTCTGTACATGTATGTGTGTGTGTGCGCGAGTGTATGTACCTTTGTATGCGCGTACGTGAATAGGAGTGTGTGCGTGGGTGTGTGTCCTGTAAACTTTCTATATCTTCAAGGTACCATGTTTTTATATACACATCTCACTCAGCACCTTTTCGTTTCCAGTTCCTGGAGATCATCTCAGACAAGTGAACCGAAGACACAGTTTTCGGCAATAAGAAAGTGCTTCATATACTTCTTTTACCCTCCCTCTTTTTCCATTTTTCTCTCCTTTTAGTTTTCTCTCTCTTTCTCTTATTTATTTTCTTTCCACTCTTTCTCTTTATATCTTTCTTTCTTTACGTTCCCATTTCAATCTGTCTCTCCAAATATGTTTCTCTCTTTCCCTTCATCAGTCTTTCGCACCCACATCCCTTTCTCTTCCTCGTATATCATTCACTCTTAGAGCTCTATGTCACTCCCAGTCATCTCCCCCCCCCTCTCTCTCTCTCTCTATCTCTCTCTCTCTCTCTCTCTCTCTCTCTCTCTCTCTCTCCTAACTCTATCTCTACAACCGTTTATCATAAATCCTTCGCTCTGAAATCTCACCCCGTCTCGCTATTTTCCCCTTGTCCCTCTCTCACACATATGTCTCCCCCCCCCACCAATCTCTCTCTCTCTAAATTTCCCACCATCCCTTCACTCTCTCCTCCACACATCTCTATGTCGTCACTGCATCATTCTTCCACTCCTTTACACCCTCCTCTCTCGCTCTCTTTCTTTATCTCTCTCTCTCTCTCTCTCATCTTTTCACTCTCTCTCTCTCTTCTTCTTCTTACTCTATCACACTCTCTCACCTATATTATGTGTCTCTCTCTCAATTTACTTTCCTCAATTACTCCCAAAATCCCTTATCATCCCTTCACACTTTCTCCCCCAAGCATCTGTATATCACCACTGCTTCCCTCATTGACCTCTTCATCCTCTTTCCGTTCTCTTATTTCTCTCTCTCTCTCTCTCTTTTCCCTCCCTTCCTCTAGCCATCTGTCTATTGTTGCACTCTACTTTCTCGGTCTCCCCCTCTCTCTCTATCATAAGTTTCCCTATAAACACCCTCCACCGCCCTACACTTCACATCGATGCTTGTTGTGTCCCAGTTGCCAAATTCCGTCATGATCATTGCAATTTACCATTCACAGATTATAATTAATGGCTTCTGCCCATGTCTTTGCATGAGTGCATCCATGCATGTATGTATGTATGTATGTATGTATCCATGTATGCATGAGTGCATGCATACGCGTGTGAGTATTTGTGAGTGTGCGTAGAACTTTGTGACTCACTGTGTGTATATATGTGCGAAGGGCAGTCATTCTTTCGTTCATGTTTATATATAAGTATGTGTTTGTGTATATCAGTGTAAGAACATGATTCTGCGAGTCGATGCTTACCATTATACTCTTACATATATGTGTTTATATGTGTGTGTGTATGTGTGTGCCTGTATATGTGTGTGAATGTATGTGTGCGCGCGTTTAACTTCATGTTCACATGTTTATATTTTATGTAAATACTATATTTGAAATTTCAGCAAGGGTGAAAATTAGACGAGCATTCTTTTCTGCGCATGCGTACAATCAGAGTTTCGATCAGACTCCGCACGTTTTGTCTATATATCTCAGAAATATTCACTTTTTCATATAATGGTAACTATTTACCTACCTACCTACCTATCTATATTTTTTATTTCTTTATTTATTTGTGTATCTATATTTTTTCTTTGTACAACTGTACCTAGCTCAGTCTGTGTCTATCTCTTACGCCATCAACCTCACACATTTTCTCAGGGAGACTCACTGTAGAAGTGTGTGCGTTTGTGTGTGTGTTTGTGTATGTGTGTGTGATAATTTACGTATAAATATATCTAAACATTTATATACAGTCATATATGCACAAGTATGGATGCACTTACAAACACATACATGAATACACATATATACATGCATATACGTACACAAACACAAACACGTATACACATTCTCATACACAAGCGCGCACACACACACACACACACACACACACACACACACACACACACAATCACACTTATATGTATTTTTTTGCTTTTCTCCAATTATCTCTTTCCATACTTCTCTCTGTGCGACCGTACAGTCAGTGTTAATATATTAGAATGGATTTTTGTATATCTTTGTCAAGATAAACAAATAACTGCAGATTCTATGAAATCTGTGGAATAGTTTATAAGAGTCTATGTCTGAAGAATTGCTTACATATCCTATACAACACTTTTATATACATACATAAAAATATATAGATAAGAATATATACATTTAACATATACGATTATGTATAAATATAATATACATATATGTGTGTATGTGTGTGTTTGTCTTTGTTTGTGTCCACTTTTGTATACAATTCACTGACTCTCTGGATAAGTTCCTACAAGCGAAAGCACTCAAATCAAATGAGAGTTTAGACTGGTTTATATATAGACACAGTGCATTAACGGGATTGTCGCAGCGACTCGAGTTTCCCATTAATGTACACTATATAAAACCTGTATATGCACACACACACACACACACACACACACACACACACACACACACACACACACACGCACACACACAAACATATGCACAAATATATGTGTATGCATGTATGTGTATGCACATATACATATTGGCACAAATAGATATATTCATGTACGTACATATTTATATTTACGACTTTATTTGTATATCTATCCAACTCTCTCTCTCTCTTTCTCTCCCTCTCTCTCTCCCTCTCTCTCTCTCTTTCATTCACTGTCTTTTTCTGAGAGTACGCCAACATTTTCCCCTCCCACTGACCCACCGCTCACGTTTACTCTCTTCAGTTACTCATATAATTGATAAGGTATTTGAATCTTGACTACGCACACCCCTGTTCGGCTTCCTTGGATCCTTCTGAAGACATCTGGCAGGGATTCTTACTTACAAAGTTTGAATCTCTATCAAGGTAAAAAATCTATAAGTATTGCTTACAAAAGTTTTGCGAATACATTCAATAATCCATAGCGAATATTGTTCGCATTACATAGAGAATTCGCGAGATAATTTATTAGATATACAGAAACTTGTTGCAGAATTCTAAATGGATTACATTGAACATCTATGTGCAAGATAAGAAATTGTTCTGGAATAGTGATATGGTTTTATTGAGTCAGTATGGGGAGGCATTTCTCGTCCCCTGTTAAGATCACAGATATCGGTGAGATGGAGGATGGTAGATGGCATTAATCCAGGGACTTTGGCTGAATTCTTGCAAGCGAGTAAACAACTAAATCAACAAATGTATGTTGTGAGAAATCTATGACTCAAAGGATCAATAGAAAGATTTGAACTCAGAAGACAAAGACCCCGGGCAAACTCCAGAAGACATCTACACCCATGTTCTTCTATTTCCGTGCATCTAGCAACCTGGAATAGTTATTTTTTTTTTCCGAATCTGAAAGCGTGGAAGAGAAAGCTGATCACAGTGGGATTTGAACTTAAATTGTTGAACCTTCTTTCTTTTATTCGTTTCATTTATTAGCAGGGATTCGATCGAAAGAGTCGACCCCAGTTCATATACTTTTTAAGCTTGGTCCTTATTCTATCGGAATCTTTTACTGAACCGTTAAGTTACGAGGATGCAAACAATCAACGCTAATTTTCAAGCGATATATATATATGTATATATATATGTATAT
>NC_068999.1:556991-558921 GCF_001194135.2 Octopus bimaculoides
TAGACAATATATAAACCATTTCACAAATGTCATATTTTTTTGACAAACATTTGAAATTTTTTGATGAATTTCACAAATTGTCTTTGTTTTACATTTAATCATTTTTCATTTTCCCTCTTTACAAAAATATAATAAATAAATAAATAAATAAAGGAAAAGTAAAAAAAAAAACACATTTATTGGATAAAATAATTAATTTAAAAATTAATTTCAAATACTTCTTTCAGAAATTAAAAACAAAGAAGCAATTAATAAGTAAAAAAAAGAAAATTCTATAAAACCGAAGAATAAATAATGATACTCCACAAAAAATAATTAGTAGGTATATTTTTAATTAAAGCAATATTGTGAATCAATTTATTCTTCCATATTTTTTTTATTTACTGCATATATTATCAGAGACAACACCTGCAATATTGGTAGAATTCTTCGAAGAATTAGTTTGAATCATTAATAAACTAACGGAACTTATATAATCTAGAATTACGAGAATTGCTTCTATTTACAAATAGTAATAAATCTAAAGATATACGTTATGTGCAGCACATGACTGAAATACAGACTCACACATAGAGATAAGGCACATTCTTAAATATAACTATATAAGCATATATGTATGTATGTATGTATGTATTTATGTATGTATATATGTGTAAATGTATGTATGTATGTATATATGCATGTATGTATGTGTAGATGTATGTATTTAGGTATCTATGTGTGCATGTAGTAATTGGAATTCTGTCAGTCACGACGACGAAGGTTCCACTTGATCCGATCAACGGAACAGGTTGCTCGTAAAATTCCCGTGCAAGTGGCTGAGCACTCCACAGACACACGTATCCTTAAAGTACTTCTCAGAGAGAGTCAGCGCGACACAATGTGACAAGGCTGGCCTTTAGAATTACAGGTACTACACATTTTTGTCATATATATATATATATATATATATATATATATATATATATATATATACACATACATACATATACATATATACATGTATACATATCTACATGTATACATATATACACGGTGCGGCGAATATATTGTCTAAATTACGCAAAAATGAAAATAACACTGACAGCTCATTTTAACAGATATATTTACCAAATTACATTAAAATATTTTGAAATACTAGGGAATATATTTATTCAATAAAATCCCCATTGGCTTCAAACACGGTCTCCAGACGACTTCGGAATCTCCTGCAAATCTTCTGGACAGTCTCCTTGTTTAAGTTGGTGAATGCTGCCATAATCCTTGCCTTAAGTTCATCTTTGGTGTTATAAGTTTTGTTGGTCTCTTGCTCAACTGTGCCCCACACATAATAATCAAGGGCTTTGCAGTCTGGGGAGTTAGGTGGCTTGATGTTAGGGGTGTTGCGGTCGCAGAAATTGTCTGACAGCCATGACTGGGTTCCCCTGTTCGTATGGCATGGTACAGAGTCTTGTTGCCAAACATAAATTCTTCCTGCAGCTACCCTCTTGAGCCAGGGCAGCACTACCTCCTCCATGAACTTGATGTAGGCCTCTGTGTTGAGAATGAGGTCATGTGGGAAGATGAATGGAGGCATAACGTTGCCATCACTAGTGATCACTTCAAACGCCATGATGTTGACAGGACGTTTGATTTTTATCACTCTCGGTACATGTTTGGGGACTCAGGTTGATACAAAACACTCTGAAATGTTCGTAGTGGAGCTTCCGGCATGAATGCCAATCAGCACAGCATTTCGTTTCCAAATTTCTGGCGGAGTGAATTGCGTCATGATGCCGTTTTTCTCACAGACAGTGCCCAGCTGACCCTTGCATACTATGTAGTTGGCAAAATAAAAAAGAAACAATGCGCATGCCGGAAATTAATAATATATAACATGCTACACACACACACACACACACACAGAGACACAAATACATATATATATATA
>NC_068999.1:559264-561764 GCF_001194135.2 Octopus bimaculoides
TATATATATATATATATATATATATATATATATGTGTGTGTGTGTGTGTGTGTGTGTATGCATGTGTGTATATGTGTGTGGGGGTGAATATGTGTATGTGAGGATGTATGTGTATGTATATAATCAATACAATATACTGTGCACAAAAGACTGGCAAATCGTGTCGTAATATAATAAAGATGTAAAAATCAATATTCTCGCGCAATATTGTGTCATTGCAGTTCTTTGAAGGTAAGTCTATTAGTTCTTTGTATTTGGCCAATGATACCATTATCTGCCAAATTGAAAATTCCTGGTGATTTGACACTTAAACAACGAACATTATCCTTACTAAACGAAATAACGTGTGTGTGTCTGTGTGTGCGTGTTTCGTGCGTATGTGTGTGTTTGTGTGTGCATGCCGTGCGTATGTGCGATTGCGTGTGTGTTTATCTGTGTGGTTTCGTTTGTTTACATGTATAAGCATACATGGTCTTAATACACACACATATAATTATAGAATCGCATATATGTGTATATGTATTTATATATATATATATTTATATATTCATATATATGTATGTTTGTGTGGATATATATGTGTGTTATGTATATATTATTTTACATATGTGGGTATAAGTGTATATGCGCTTGCCTGTGTATGTATGCGTATGTATATGTATGTATATTTGTAGTGTACGTATTTATCTCTCTCTCTTCCTCTCTCTCTCTCTCTGTTATAGTAGCCATATAGGTACGTCATATTGTATGCAAATATGTACGTGAGTGTGAATGTGTGTGTGTTTGTGTCAAACCGTTTTTTTTTTCTTAATTGGAAACTGAATGGAAATATTCCTGTACACTGGAAAATTCATGTATAAAATTAATAAAATTATTAAGGTTCACATAACGTTCTCTGTTGTAGGGTGGAATGTCTGCATACATAGTCTCACACACAAACACAATTACAGAGAAAGAGAGAGAGGGAGAGAGAGAGGGGGAGAAATGGTGAGAGAGAGAGGCAATCCGGCGCACATGCTTTTGTATTTGCAAACTGCACGGATATATCGTTTATTAGAATCTCAATCGTCTTTTGGATTCCCGTTCGTCAACAAACCTGGATTCGTGGTGTAAAATAGATTCCGTTTGAATCAATAGTGTCGCAATAAATCTAATATAACATGTACTTCTACAAAGTATAACATAATATAATATAATGTAATACATGACAAAATATTAGATCATATGAGGGGGTGCTGAAAACTTCTTGGATTTGGGTAAAAGTAAATACAAGAGTATCAGTTAATTATGATTATATTCAATATATTCCCCTCTCAGATTCACACAATTGTTGCAGTAGTCCTTCAGTGTTTCTAAGCCTTGCAAAAAATCAAAGCAAAAAAGAAAAAGACCTCGGAAGGTTGGGCCTCCAGCCAGTCCTTTCGTGATGGCCTTAAAGCCAGGAACATTTGAACGCCTGCACGTATGTGTGTGCATTAAGATTTCGTTTAGCCATAGGGATACTAATAACTAGTAGTTAGAACTCAGTATACAAAAGCTGGCTCTGCGTCAGTTACGACGACCGAACAAAAGTCTGCTCATTTTTAAAGGGGGAATCTGAAGCAATGGGAAATGATGTACCTTGCTCAGGGACACAGTAGCTTGTCCGGTCCAGGAATCGAACTTACAAGCTTATGATTGGGAGGACAATGCTTCACCTATTGATACTATCACATTGTTATCAAAAGTGGTATAACGTAGTAAATATTGTTAAGTGAAGTAATGTGTCTGTGTGTCTTTGATCAGAGTAATTTTTTCCTCCTCGATCCTCGGCCGACTTTAGCAATATATTTGAAGTATCATAATATACACTTCGGTTGGATCTGTTGAAATCAGGCACAAAGAAATTTGCAGCAATTCCTGATTCCATGTATGTGAATATAACAATGTGTGAAGATAAAAGTAAAAACATTTATAAATATTTCTAAAGACCAAATTCTGCAGATCTCACGAAGTTCTATAGAAACATTTCTATGAAATTACTCTTATGTAAAGTTCAATAAAAAATTTCGTTTGAAGGTGCTTTTGGTGAAATTATGAATGCAGAAGTATGTGAAAACTAGTTATTAGTGAACTGGGAGATGTACTAAGAATTTACCCTCTGTATATTCACTGGTTTTACCTTTGATCTTTGTGAGGTCAATGAACTAGGTATTAGACAATGTCTTGACTCTTCCTACTTTTGAAGTCTGTTGCCTTGTAATTAATTGTGGCTCAGTCACAATATATATTATTATTATTATTATTATTATTATTATTATTATTATTATTATTATCATTATGGTAGGTATCGTTGTTTTCGTTGCTGTTGTTATCTACATATATATGAATATAGACCGGAGTAAGCACATCAATGGGAAACGAGGTGGAAAAAAGAGTACTCAAATACCAGAGGTAGAGTAATATACTTTATTTAAAAGCAGCAGAAATAAAGTACACACACACACACACACACACACAC
>NC_068999.1:564393-566211 GCF_001194135.2 Octopus bimaculoides
TGCCTGGACACATTGAGTGCCTGTGTATGCACATATATATGTGTGTGTGTGAACGTGTGTGCTTGCGTGTATGAATACGTATGCATGTATGCGTGATAGTAGTATGAACACTAAATATGCGATGAGTTTAATATCGATGAGTCATTTCTAAAATGACTGCAAAGTATTCCGAGATTGGTAAGTCTGAAAAACGGCAATTTGATTTTGGCAAGACCACTTATACTTACATATATACATACATAAATACATACATGAATACACACGCATGCATATACACATTCATATATACATATTTATGCGCATATATGTATATACATATGTGTGTGTGTGTGTGTGTGTGTACCATAGTAAATTAGAAGTACAAACACACACACACATATATATAATATATAAATATATATACAGAGAATGTGAGATAGATAGAGAGAGAGAGAGAGAGAGAGAGAGAGAGAGCGCAAAGGAGTGAATACTATATAGTTAACATGTGAGATGTAAAGATGCTTAATATAGAAAAGTGTAGCACACCAATGATTGAAACTTCCATTCTGGAATCTTTACCGAGGACTTAGTTGATTGGATAAAAAAATATACATACAGAAGATAAGCATGTAAACAGAGAAAGACAAAACGGGAGATATTCAAACGAGCAACATTCGTGTATAAATTTTCAGATATTTACATATTAACGAAGCAGACTTACATTGAGTACAATGACACAGAGAACTAAGGGGGAAATGTGCGGTATCTCATGTCCGACAGCTGTTTCTAGGGAAACGGAATTACGCAGTAGTATTTTCGGATGCAGTTCTCAAAAGGCTGCACAAAGATTATGCCAATGCAACGTGTTGGCTACTAGGGTAGGCTAAAAAGGTGAGACTCTCTTCCCTGGAACGAATGCTGGTAAGATATGCAGCGACATACACCTGGAACATCATGGAAGAACTTACACCAAACTTTGGCATTGAAATTTTTCTCAAACAAACCGAGGCGCCAGTACCAAAGATACCAATATAGCCATCTGATACAAGACCAGATGCTGCAACAGCTTGGGATTCAGTGGCCCACAGCTTTACAATATTCACCCCGCCAAAGCCTGAGAGACCTCCATAATGTGGATTTAAGTGTCTGCAAAACAAAACTGAAAATTATCCTGACAGGGATTCCGGATGAGCCTACCACACGGCATGAAATGCAGATGACGGTAGCAGCAGCCAAAGTCAGACGAGGTTTCAAGTAGTGAAGGTGTAGTAAAGCCAACGGTGGTGCCCCAGCATGGCATGGCCACAGCTCTCCAGCTGAGACTAGTTACAGAATTTAAGAATTATAATGTGTGTGTGAATGTGTATGTGTGTGTGTGATGCAAATGTAAACATAGACAAATGGACAGATAAATAAACAGATATATAGATATAGATTTCCATATTTGTACAGATATACCAGAGTGCATAAGTACTTAAACATGCAGCGCATATTGTGTGAGTTTTAAGACATGTATATGTGCCTGTCTTTGAGAGAGATGTGGAGAGCGAGAGCGAGAAAGAGAGAGAGAGAGAGAGAGAGAGAGAGAGAGAGAGAGAGAGAGAGAGAGTGTGTGTGTGTGTGTGTGTGTGTGTGTGTGTGTGTGTTAAACAGAAAATCTATTCCCTAAACGCAAACATATACACATTCTATACCACAAAGTGCATTTTATTCGATCGCGTCGGTATATGTTTCGTGAGGCGTTGAGAATTTACTGTCAGAAATAAAATTATATATACATACGTACACATATATGTGAAATAGGAGTATATATGTGAGTATATACATATATATATATAT
>NC_068999.1:566685-567458 GCF_001194135.2 Octopus bimaculoides
TATATATAGATAGATAGATAGATAGATAGAAAAATGATCGATGCTAGATGTGTCGAAAAAATTGTCGTGATTAATAAAAATTCTCGCAAAGTCCATCTTCTGTGTTTCACTTACCATACACACACACATACACACATATATATATGTACACACAGAACATGTATATCAATATATATAAAATATTTATGCATACGCTTCAAACCCCCTCTCTCTTTGTCTGTGTGTGTGTTTATGAAGATATATATATATATATAAATTAATTCGCTTTGCCTCTTGGTATATATATATACGTATATACATCTTCTGATAGATCGATGCAACTAAAATACTAATAATATTACTACCATCACAACTACTAATAATAAATGGCAACCAATCAGAATTTATAATTTTAATAAAAAAAATGAATTCCAGGATATTTTGGTGAAGAATGTTTTTTCTTTTAAATAAATCACTATGAAGTTAACAGATGATCAATCAAAATAAACTCTTAAATTCCTGTATATTGATTAGTTGAAATGGTTGATCGATTTTGAGAAATTTTAATATTTCCATTGTGGTGTTTTGTTTTTGTTGTTTTATGTGTGATTGTTTCAGCTGAGTGATTGCCAATGTCATTGGTATCGTTCAATAAACAATAATACTTCCTCTGAATTTTAATGTAGACAAGGATTCGGATAATTAAAAAAAAAAAAAAAATAATAGTGAAACAAAACGCGCAAACATTTACAAACACAGAGACTCCCATATATATATATATATATATATATATA
>NC_068999.1:567738-569252 GCF_001194135.2 Octopus bimaculoides
ATATATATATATATATATATATATATATACATATACACAAACATGCATACATACGTACGTACGTACACACATACAATCATACATATATGCATGCATACACTGGCATACAAACGTACATATAAGGATGTATAAATACATACAAGCATACATATATAGACGTATACTTACATACATGCATACATACATACATACGTACCTACAAAAATGCATGCATATATATAGAAAAATAAGTGACCGACTCTGCTATTAGGATCAATTGAAGAGACACTGCGTTTCCGCCCGAATAATTATAAACAGTAAAGGAACAGAAAAATCTATAGAGAAGATAAATTTCCTTTTTATCTTCCAACAAGATTCCATCTGTACAATCGCCATGTTACATTCATATTTGATTATGGTCGACCATCATTTTATATTTCGTTATTCATCGCTCATTTTATGTGACAAATATTTTCCCTGGACAAGATGAGAAAGAGAGGAACGAAAGGAAGTGTCTTGTAGGTACTCCTCACTTTTCTCTCCATATACATAAGTGCACATTCATATAATCCATACATATGTCCGTGCCCATGTGTATATATATATATGATGTTATTTGACGTTGTTGAAGGGCTGGTCACTTTGTGCCCAGAAGGTCTTTGACCTCCTAAGGCAATAAAAGCTGGAGACGAAATTCTTTCTGTGCAAGAGACAAGACGTGCGTGTGTGCGTATATGTATGTGTGTGTATCTATCTACATACAGAAGGAAAGAAAAAAGATATACCGTTAGTTTTTTTTATGTGTTGTATTTTAGAATTATCAGAGCAGGCTCTGCTGTTATGATCCGAAAATACGACAACAGGCTGTTAGGAAGTCCGTTTGAATTTTGCAGATAATAAAGGTGCGTAGATTATGAATTTTGATTGAAGAGATGAGGCCTCGAAACAAAGAGTTGCAGGGGGAAAGGGGTTCTAAAAGTCATGTGACGGCCCTGACCATCCTCCTGGTACCCGTCACTCTCACCAACACGAACGTCACCAGTCTCCATCTTTATCCTAAAATTTAAAAATTATAGAGAGGAAACACGAATACTCAGATGCTGACACATCTGTCATCTAATGTTCATCATTCTCCCCTTTCTCCCTCTCTCCCACCTCTCTCTGCTTTCTTTCTCTCTCTCCTTCTCCTTTTTCTCTCACTTTTTTTGCTCTTTTCGATTCCCCTCCCCGTTTCCCTCTCATATTATTGACAGCATCGATCTCTCCACTCTCTCTCTATTTTTCCTTTCCGTTCTCCCTCTCTCTTTCTCTCTCTCTCATAAGCCAACACATATCCCATCCCTTTCTAACTTAACCTCACACTATTACTCCTGGCAATACATCTACTTCATCGCCCACTTCTTCTGTCGCTGTTCCGAGCCTCGAAGATGGACGAATTTAGAAATATTGATAATGACGTGTTAAGCGTATATTTAGATCACCACGCATGCCAGCCGGCCAGCCAGCCAGCCAGCCAGCCGGCCAGCCAGCCAGCC
>NC_068999.1:569396-577190 GCF_001194135.2 Octopus bimaculoides
AGTTCACGTGGTTCGTTTGGATTCTTGCTTAACTGGCTGGTCACGTGTAACAGGTCAAATGTACTTTAAAAAGCGCGTTCTTGAGCGGGGTGCCTCTGTGTATTTGTGTGTGTTTGTGTGTGTATTTATGAGTGTGCACATGTGGTGTGTAGAGAAAGAGATAATAAATTTTGTTGTTGTATTCCTTTAATTTGTTTCAGCCAATGGCCTTCGGCTCTGCTGGGGTATCCCATTGGAGAATATTTGTTTCGTTTGTTAGTCGAATAAATCGACTTAAATGCTTATTTCGAATCGGTTACGTATTCTATCGGTTCCATTTTAACGAACGGGTCGGTCACAGAGACGTAAACAACGTAGACCAGTTGTGAATAAGCGATGGACAAACATACGCACGCACACACGCACACACGCGCACACACACACACACACACACGTACACACAAACTCACACACATACACATATTAGGATTTTTACGCTGCACAGACCCTGAAAAGCAGTGTCCGGTCGTATTTGTATATTACTCTTCCTACCACTGAGGGCAGCAGCAAGAATTTCAACTTAATCTGTGACCATGACACCTATCTCTAGTGGTGGACATTAAGAAAGGAAAAGGATATCGTGCAACTTAAATAAAAATGCTCTTATCAGTGACTTGTCTGGCGAATGGTCTTGCGAATGGATTCTGTTCACAGGAACTGCGTGGAAGCCAGCCATATGTAATTTATGAGAGTATCAATAGATATGTGTTCTGCAGGACAAACCGATGTAATAAGTACAAGAGTTAAAACAACAGGTGGACTTATTTTGTTGATTAAACTCTTTAATGCGGTCGGCCGCCATCCAATGACTGGAGAGATAAATAATGACTGGTGTCAAATTCATTGAGCGCAGAATGCAAAGAGATAATCAAAGACACTGAGAGAGAGAGAGAGAAAGAGAGAGAGAAAGAAAGAAAGAGAGAGAAAGAAAGAAAGAGAGAGAAAGAAAGAAAGAGAGAGAAAGAAAGAGAGAGAAAGAAATGGTAGTTAATTGTAATAGGCGGTTGATATTTGGGAAATCGTTGCATCAAAATATAACATATTCAATAACTACAGCTCGACAGAAGTTCTGTTAATCAAATGTAGCCGAAGGATTGTTCTTTGAACCATATCTTTCAATGTGAGCTTCTGGCTTTAGAAATTTCATGTAGACCAACGAATATCGGTATATTAATGGCTGACTTTTTAATTTCTCTCCGAAACGACATCATCTCGATTTCAGTCTGACAGTGAAGCTCCTTAGCCAAGTGTTTTCCGCTTTGGTCTCAACTCAACGACTGCCTTCTGCATATGACTGGCAGATGGAGACTGAGCGGAGGCTCGTCGTATACACACATATGTTCATATATAATTTCTTAATTACATTCAATCAGTTGAAAGTTCCTCAAAGGCTAAGAATTCCTTGAGCTTCATTTATCGAGCTTCTATTGATTGGTTCTACGAAAATGTTGAGTCACTTTTGTAATTTTCTACCAGCTAAAAATATCAAAAGAAAATTTCAGTCAATTTTTGCTGACTTCCGTGTGTGATAGCTACTTTATCTTATCGACTCTGGATGGCTGAAAAACAAAGTTAGCTTGTGTGGCATTTGAAGTCTGAACGGAAAGAGCCAGAGAAAATATCGCAAGGCATTTTGTCCAATGCTCCAACGATTCACCCCGCTTGCTAACTTCTAAATTCATCATATATAATAATGACATAGATTGTATGAAGTGATGAATTGTGAAGTTCCGTTGAATAACTCTTCTTGGGCCAATTATGTTAGTTATTAGCATCAGTATGAGATCTGTTCATTTTCATCAAAGTCGTGTAAACTTGGCAGTGATCAAGCAAGTCTGCTCTAATGACGCCCCTTGAATTAAATCAATTAAAAGAAGAGAAATTAATGACAACTTATCAATACAAATGATAGTAATTAGATTCATTAGTTGTTATTTTTGTTCCAAGCTGGTTCTTGCTCGAGTAGACTTATGATCGAAAACATCTCATTTGTGTCCTTGCTGAGGAATTAATGTGCTTTTTTTAAAATTTTTCATTAGATTCTTCATTTGGGACCACATTATCCAATATGAACGATTTTATAAGAGAGCTTATATTATGATGGTGGTTTATTACTATAACAAGCCAGCCAAATGACGACGTAGGCGTTGATCCATTGATTTGTGGCTTTTCATGATAGGGAATCTTTTATTTCTTACTTGTTTTAGTCATCAGACTATGGCGATTCTGGGGTAGAAGCTTGAAGAATTTTGGTCGGGCGTGTCGACCCCAATACATCTTTCGTTGAAGACGAACTGGTTGTTAAGCGGTGATCGGGGACAAACACACACAGCAACGCACACACGGATACACACACACACACACACACACACACACACACACACACACACACACACACACACACACACACACACACACACACACACACACACACACACACACACATACACACACGCACAAACACAGAGTGGTAGTCTTGTTAGTAATAATTTCGTCGCGATAAAAATACAACAGGTACACAATAATTAATATTATCTTAGTAATTTCAGCAAATAGCGGAGGCAATCCAGAACATTTACCAAGATGGTAAGCATATATTTAAGTACAAGTTAACAAATTTTGATGAGAGTCCCTAAGTACATGTACAACACTGTAAAGGATTCGGCGCCAAACTTAGCCTGCTTGACAAGATTTACTGAGAAATTATCAGAATAAAAGATAAAAAATGCATGTTTAGTTGCTGATGACATATATAATAGCGAAAAACCTAAGTAGAATAAGAAAAAAATATTGTTAGGAAAATAGAACACATTAGTTGTGTATGATACATAAACACACACGAACGCACGCACACATATACATATAAACACAAACCAATGATTTTCTGTCTTTTACTCTACAAAAATATCGTGTGAACGATCAGATTAATGTAAAATTGCTCCTATTATAAGAACATAAAAACAATCATCAATATCTGTGCTTGAGTGTGTTTGTCTCTGTGTGTGTGTGTGTGTGTGTGCGTATATATATATATATATATGGAGAGAGAGAGAGAGAGAGAGAGATAGATAGATAGATAGATATACGTTTCTCTCTTTGGGCGTGTGCGTACGTCGGTGTTTGTATATAATATACGCACACAGAGGCAAAAGCGCACTCAGGTGTATATCACTCTACGTATCAATGAATCAATGAATCAATGAATCAATCAATCAGTCTATGTATATATGTATATATGTATGTATGTATCAATCTATCTATCTATCTATTTCTTTCTATCTATCTATCTATGTGCAGCTTTGTCTTTCTCTCTCTTCTCTCTCTCTCTCTCTTTTCTCTCTCTCTCTCTCTCTCTCTCTCTTCTCTCTTCTCTATCTCTCTCTCTTCTCTCTCTCTCTCTCTCTTCTCCCTTCTCTCTCTATCTCTCTTCTCTCTCTCTCTCTCTCTTCTCTCTCTATGTAACCACAGTCTATTTATAACTGCGAGTAACCTGTGGAAGAGTGCCAGAACGTCTTCGTTTGTGTGTTTGGGTGTGTTGTGTGTCTGTGTGTGTGCGCGCGTGCGTGTGAATGTGTGTTTGTGCAGCGTTTGTTAGCGATAATACACAGGAGAACATGAATAGCGAAACACAGCTACTACTGTCTATTGTGAAGCCATAATCTCCAATTGTTTAGCTCTATACGATGGGATAAAAATACACCATCATTCAATAAATGCTCTTTCCTGTTCCAGCCTATCTCTGCGCCCATCTTTTATGTGGTCCTGACTATTTTTGTCTCTCACACAAATGTCGCTATATACACAATATAATGCTTTGAAACACATTTACATATTGTGTATTGATATAGAACGCTACAGGAAGCATCTGTATTCTTATATTAAAATATGTATATCTATCTATATATAGCTAACAACCATCTACTTGTGTATCATTCAATCACCAATGTGTGTGTGTATACACACACACACACACACACACACACACACACACACACACACACACACACACACACACGCATATATATATATATATATATCCATATATGTATGTATATATATTTCTATCACCTCTCTCTGTGTCTCTCTCTGCCTACCGCTCTCTCCTTCCCCATCTCTCTCTGTCTATCTACCCATATCTTTGTTGATCTGTCTATCTATATGTAAACTTAATGTTCATAAAAGCAAATTTATACATATGTATATGGGTGCGTGTGCATGTGTGTGTTAGTGTCTGTGTGCGTGTGCGTGAGTGTGGGTGTGTGTGGCTGTAGTCATATACTTATATAGACACACAAATATACATGCAAACAAATATACGACCATTTGCACATATCTACATAGAAAAAGAAAATATAAACGTCCATTTACTGCCTTTATCTATAAACTAATCTGTGCCATGTGTGTCATTATATATGAATATGCATACATTCATGTTTAAGTGGTCAGCTTCCTGAATGACCCGTTGGAAACACACATACATACACACACACACACACACGCACATACACACATATAGAGTCGGGTATGCATCTGCATGTATGTACTAACAGTACATGGGTATAGGCATGGACAAAGTTTTAAATGTTTCAATCTATAAATCAATCTGTCTGTCTGTCTGTCTATCTCTGTGTCTCTATCAATGCATCCATTCCTGCTTTTCTGTCTTTCTCTCTTTCTTTCTCTTTCTTTCTCTCTGTCTCTCTGCATCTGTCTGTCTGTCTGTCTGTCTGTCTGTGTGTCTGTCTGTCAGTTTGTCTGTCTGTCGGTGTCTGTACATATTCAACAAACTGCCCATTTAATCGTCTGCCTCTATACCTCTCTACACATCTATCTTTCTACTTAACAGCCAGTCTGTCAGTTGGTCTCTTTGTATGTACTTCAATATGAATATATGTGCATGTGTGTATGCATATATTGATTAATGTACGTAGGCACACACTTATAAGCGTACGCATCGATGCCGTGTGTGTTTATGTACAAGAGTGCTTATAAATGTGTCCTTCTTTGTTTATAGGAATATATGGCTTTATATCTATAGATCTGATAGTCGGTTTCGGTACCACAAATATATTGACGATAATAGAACTGAACAATTCGATATAAGCGCAGCAGCAATGACGGTCTTAATACTATTTAATTCCTTCCTGGATTCTAAGCTTAAATCTAAAGAATTCTTCGACCGATCAATCAACAATTCCAAAATCATGACAGAATTATCGGTTGTGGATCTTTTCGTTCCTGAGATTTCCATACTCCTTTCACTTTTATTCACCTTGTTCACCATTCTGGCATTTTATGTTTTTCGCAATGTATTTATTCATTTACAGTATTTTTGTGTTCATGTTTATGTTCGGCATTTCTATCGATGTTTACTTTTATTGTTGCATAAAAAGTATGGAAGCCGATCTTTCTGTTGTTGTGACAGCGCTCTCTGCTCATCAAGGGTCATCGCTTTTATAATCCGAAGACCGTGCCTCAGTTCTCTTTCCTCTAGCAAGAAGCTTGTCCCGACCGGAAGCTGAACATGTGTTGTCATCTAAACTGCTTGAAAGGTTATCTATTAATTTCGTTTAAGTGAAAAGATGATAAAATATGAAATAAAATAAGAATGTACATAAATATTTACTTATTTTATATGAGCAACCATTCAAATGAAAGGAGTCATACCCTTGTTTTTGCGTCATACATATCTATTATTATCATTTCACTGGTCAACAAGCATTTTTCATCAAGCATATGTCAAAGTTACTTAGTGTATTTTTTAATGCTGATTTCAAATATATAATTAGTTTTTTGACATCACGTACAGATTTCAAGATGAGAAAGCTTTTTGGTTTTAGCTCATGCAATAGAGAGAAATTCCAATTAATGATGTGTTTGCATGTATTTCATTTACATCATGTTTAAAATAGACTACATTATTCATTGCTACATAGTTCAGATGCAATATTTCATCACCTTAAATTAACCAATCAAGTTTTGTCTGATGAAATAGCTCTTTCAACATCTGAGATTGTCCAGTCATAATTGGTTTGATGAAATATTTCATCATCTCAAATTCAATAACCCATTTTATCCACTTCCTTACTTGTTGTACAGTTGAAATCGTCTTGACGTGTTTTGTTATGTCCGTGGATAATTTATTGTGAAAGCTCAAAAACGTACAATAACACCAGAGATCAAAAAGATTTATAAGCTATACTTTGTCCTCTTGGAGATCAGGACAAGTTATGAACACCACATTTTATCTGCTCAGCTTGCTCACATGGCTTACATGACTGGTTCAATAATAAGTCCATGTCTTTTGCCATTCTAATGATATGGAGGGAACCGAAAGACCATTTTAGTATCTGTTATTTTTGCAAAGTAAATGTCACAGGATTTTTCTATGAAGTATAAACGCAAAATTGCGTATCACAGTTTGGATTCTGCAATGAGATCTGTGCCTCACAACAGAAGTCAGCCAATTCCAGTTCCGCCAGATGATGATGCTGACTGCCATGATAGTGCTGCTGAGGAAGATTACATGACTGATGACGATAGCTTTGAACCTCAGAAATGTCCCCATGATGAACTGAATGAGATTGTCAGAGACCTGATGAAGCAGAACTGTTGACATCAAGACTGAAGGAGAAGTATCTACAAGAGCAAGATGTTTATACAACTTATTTTCGGCAGAGAAATATGGTTCTATAAACGTGTATTTCTGCTGAAGACCCGCTTTGTTTTTGCAGTAACGTCGATGAACTTTTCGAATGTTTATCACAAAATCATAATCCTGCAGAGTGACGTTTGTTTATTGACTCAGGTACAGTATATTCTTCCTTCAAATCCCACCAAGATCGACCTGACCTTTTATCCTTACATGGCCAATTACCCTTGTGTTCCAGCTTTCTTATCTTCCTGCTTCCTTATAGTTTTGGAATTTTGCATCCTTCTATCTTATTCTATCATTACTCTATCATTATATCATTATAAACTTTCTTCTCTTACATTCGTGTATTCTTAAAATCCTATTCTTAAATTGATATATACTTAGACTCCAAAACCTTTACAAACTTGTAGCCTTACAATACTTTTCCATTTTTAGATCCTCACATTCGTATATCTTTACATATATTATCGGTGCATATATTTCTGTATTCACAAAATCTTTCCAAACGTGTATTCTCACATTGGTATATTCTTAGATTCATGCATCTTTACAGGCCTCCATCCTTCCATTCCTATATTTCTAGATCTCTGTATCGTCACATCATACCAGAGAAGATTATATTTTTATTATAAACCTCTCAATCGTAGATAACAAAAGACTCGTATTTCGGTGTTCATTGACTATATTATCTTTCATACAGTTCAAATATGTTCTATTAAACGTAATGCACATACAATTTCACACGCATACATCGACACACACATACGCACATGCACTCAAGTATAGTATTATGGAAGCGAATATATATCCTTATAACTTTGTAAGAATTCTTGTATTTACTCTCGCTAACCCTCTTCATTTGCAATGTATTTATGCGTGACACGCACATATACACACACACACAAGCACACACACACACACACAAGCACACACATACACATACATAATATAAATTTATATATATATGTGCATATAAACATAGTTATAGAAATATACGAACGTATTTATATGTATATATATATATATATATATATATATATGTGTGTGCATATATATTTATATATATATATATATGCATATATATATATATATATATATAT
>NC_068999.1:577673-582150 GCF_001194135.2 Octopus bimaculoides
ATATATATATATATATATATATAAAGAGAGAGAGAGAGAGAGAGAGAGAGGCAGAGAGAGATAAAGAGATAGATAGATAGATATAGATATATACATATCAACCCAAGTATCCACGCAAACTTACACGCATACACATGCACACATACACACATATGCCATACATAAATATTTCTCGTGTATGGAAACCCCTGTTAACCCAAACCTGTCCTGCCATTAGCTCGCCAATAGTGTGTCTATTGAATGATTAAGATAAAATCTGCCGAACGTTTCTAAGGAGAGGAGAATGTTTCTATTGAAACCATTAACTGAACAGAGATGCTGAAGCATTGAAAGGTTGCACTGGGTTCTCTGTTTTCTAGTCAGGCATTTCCTGGATCAATGGATTTGAAATGCATTCCCATCATCAGACAGAAAAACAACAATGGCTGACGGAAATCCGTGTGCATTACGTACAGTATGGAGGACAATTTTTTTTTATTATTACATTTGTTTTTGTTCATCTGCCATTCGAGTCTCTGCAGACGATGGTATTGTGTATTGTAATGGATTATTATAATGTATAGAGTGAATAAATAGGAAGATTGATACAATATACGTATATGCATCTACATAAGTAAGATCATGCGTAAATAGGTACATATATATCCTGAAAGACAGATACATGGGAAACTGACGCCCGCCCACACACTGGCACACACACACACACACACATGTATGTGTGTACATGTAAACATATGTATCTATATTATATGTTAATCAGGCACCATGTATTGTTCGTTCAGGAAAGTTACTAAAATACCGCACTCGAAAATATCCGCTCCAGAGATTTCTTACTTTCACCGATTATACGTATATACATACATGTACACAAACACACACATACATATGTGTGTGTATAAACATATTTATCTATGATGATATATATATATGTGTATATGCCTGTATGTGTGTGCGCGTGTCTGTATGTATAAACATATTTATCTATGATGATATATATATATGTGTATATGCCTGTATGTGTGTGCGCGTGTCTGCATATATATATATATATATATATATATATATATTAATAAAATAGATGGATGTGTAATAGATTTTATTGGGTACAACACGTTTCGACCCATTCTGGGTCTCTTCGGGTGCATCAATAAAAAAGTCTTATTAGAGATTTCCTGAGTCGGCTTACGTATCACTATATGTCCATCAAATTCGAGAATGAGTAAAAACAGACAAATTTTCGAAACGAAAAAATTCAAATATGAACGTGAAAATTATACGTTCTAGTATAGAGAAAATGACGTAGTGAGCGTTTATACATATGAACTTGTGGAACTATATTTGAATAACTTGTATTTGACATATGATCTTGCAATCTAGATCTATATATGCATATATATCTGTATATCGATGCATATATATGTATATGTATGTGTGTATATATGTGTGTATATGCATATACGTGTACGTGTATGTGTATATATGCATATATATATATGTGTGTGTGTTTGTGTGTGTGTGCGTGTGTGCATATGTACATATTAGTGGCGTGCAATGAATTCCCCCCCCCCCCACTCGATAATTTTTCAGTAAAAAAATGTTCGTATTCCTCCGATTTACATATGGGAGATTCTGAATATGCAATCACCTCCATATGACCAAAAATAAGCAGGGAATTAAAAAATGGCTCTGTAGAGATGAGCCTGAAATAAGTGTATTGTTTGTATTTTCATTTCTCTTTGAAACATCAGTAATTTCCCATCCTCACTCTCCCTTAAAAAAGTCTAAAAATCATAAGTGAAATGTAATAAAGAGGAAATTGGATTCTGTTAATATTTTTCCATATTTGGAATCTCTGTTAAAGGTAGGAATCCGAAAAAAATTTTCACAAAAATTCGTTTTTCAAATAGGTACGATTCTGCATTAGCCCCTACATCTATTGGCTGAGCCGAATCAATTTGAAATGATTTAATTAAGAGAACACATTTAGTTACATTATATGGCCATGGTTTTAGATCGTTAAACTCTCGAAGACAAGTCAGGTGTTTTATCATGCTACTTGTCAATTCCGGGAAAATTATTGATTCTCAAGCAGACTGTTCTGAGACTTACTGAACTCCGTATATTAAAAGACTACGTCTCACGCACACACATTGAAAATACATGCATATACATGAATACACACATAATGAAAGACAGCGAAAAGTCAACATTGTAAAAATCCCCTCCAAACTGTTTTGGCAGGAGTCAACATCTCTGAGATTGCAGCAAGACACTTATTGAAAGTGAAACAAGACACTTATTTACGGGCGTAAATAGACTACATCCAGCAGCACAGAAAGGTAAACCTATGTAGGTTAGGTTTGACGAAGAAGTCGAACCATTTCTCTTGCGAAACAATACTGATGTAAGAAGGTCGAACCTTACGTTATAACAAACACTAACCAAAACCTGCAATATATACCCATCAATATGTTAATTTTTTTACGTTCTAAAATATATCTATCATATTTTCATAGAAATCTCTTTTCATCAATTGTTATAATAACTCTTTTTCGATTGATATTAGTGCTAACTCAAACAGTCATCTTTCTCCTGTCGCATTTCTTTGGAATGTTTTTATTCTACTTAATGGATCGCTCTACAGAAGCAGTGGTAAACGGAATTGTCAAAATCAACTTGCACAGATTAAAGAGTTCTGGCATAGCTTCAACAAGGTCACTGCTCTAAATGTAACTCATTAAATGACTTACTTCGCTTTTTAAAATCTTTCATTGAATACATCACATTGAGCTCACTTTGTAATCATATTGCATCAAAAAATCTATTCATTCAAATTAACCTGAATTTCTTGTAGTTTCGCAAATTAGGTTAATTCGGTCTTGGTCTCCCACCGTTTATAATTGATTATTTTCCATCGAAGTCTCTTTTCGAAAAACTATTTCTCAAAATATCGTTCATAACACTTATTTCGAAAAAGGCTACTTTTATATAAGAACACACGTAAACACACAATACAGAAAAATAACCTTAGTGAAATTAATTTAAGATTAATTAGCTACTTCTGAAATAAGAAAAATAATATACATAATATTTTTTGTTTTCAGAACATTCCAAAAATATAACAGTGCAAACAGATGCTTTGGATTTTAAAAAAATTCAAACTTACCGACAGGTTATTCCACCATGTAAGCTGGTTAACTCAGGAATCATGGGATTACTCTGGTTCCGGTCAGAAAGGTAAGCAACAATTCTACACTAACAAAGAGAGAGAGAGAGGGGGGGAGGTGTCACGTGCGTCTTCTCAAAGCAGACGAACGAGTCAGTGAGAGAGGGGGAAGGGGAAGCAGAATATTTCGAAAACACCAGGACGGAGTTTCTTTGAAACAAAAAAAAATATATATTTTATGTAATTTTCCGATGATATCGATAAAAAAAATCCGAGCAGTTATCACCATGACAACGTTCTCTCTCGTGGTCACGCGCCACACGTCTGTTTTCGAAGCTCTGCTGTAAATGGGGGAAGGGAGGTAGAAGGTTTGCGCAGCAGAGGTCAAAGTCAATCTTTGTCGAGCGAATTTACCCAACGGAATTTAGCTTCGTTTCAATTGTTACTTATTAATCAGACGTCGTATATATTTTATCTCAAGTTGTTCCTATCTCTTGTTCTTGAGCTGCTATAATAATAATAATAATAATAATAATAATACAAAAAGAGAGCTACAATATCTGGAGGTGCAAAACCACGCATAGCAGGCTGCACATGGGAAGTAATAAACTAGGAGCTGTAAGACTTGATATTCCTAAAAAAACGTCTGAACCACTCGTAGACTCTGTCTGCGTCTCATACACCCTCCCCCTTCCATATTCTTTCTGCAACTTGGCGTAGGTCTCCGAGCAGTCATCACCATGACAACGTTCTCTCTCGTGGTCACGCGCCACACACCTGTTTTCGAAGAACTGCTGTAAATGGGGGAAGGGAGGTAGAACGTTCAACGTAGGTCGTATTCGCAGTTATAGGTCAAGGTCAAACTGTGCCAAGCGAACTTACCCCGAGTAATTTGACCTTCGTTACAATTGTTACTTATTAATCAGACTTCGCATATATTTTATCTGAAGTTTTTTCTATCTATTGACCTGGAGCTGCTATAATAATAACAACAACAACAACAATAATAATAATAATAGTAATGATAATTGTAATAATAAAAAGTATAGTTTGAGCAAGATAATCGGTTGGTACAACTACCGAATATTCTCGTGAATATATCAGCCTGATACGGTATGAGACAATTTTAATTGGGGAGCAAGAATTCCCAGAGGTCTGCTATTCAGTTCTCTGTCTATTCAGTTAGACTCGCAATAAATGGAAAATAGTATTTACTCGATTTGACAGTGGGATCGAACCTAAGGAATCTTGTTTCTGAAGCGATCTTCTGAAAAATTATACTCAGTCTGGTAAGAAAGGAACGGCAAATTC
>NC_068999.1:586143-588365 GCF_001194135.2 Octopus bimaculoides
TATATATATATATATATTATGTGAATTATGTTACTCCATTACAAAACTTTATTTTTATTAAAACTTTCAGTATATACGTGCGTGTCTGTGTGTTTGTCTGTGTCTAAATGTCCCTACCCCTGTCTGTAACCTTGAGTATTGTGCGTGTGTTGCAACAAATCGTTTCGCAGTCAGCAAGTATATGGTTCTGTCCTTTAGCGGTTATATGAGAAGTTATATGAGAAATAATTTATTGCTATCTGAGATTTTTTATTAGAACTAATATCGACGATACAAAGAAAATATTCAAGATATGATTTAGATAGCACGGGTATACTTTCAAACACAGGCATAAAAGAATGCAACTGCTTTGTCAAACTATATCTGGAGGCTGAAAGATCGAACAGTTGAGAAGCACGTAATAAGTGAAGTGTAATTACAAAACTAGAAATATAAAGTTTACGCTAGCAACTCAGTAGAATCGATGCAGCATAATATTTCGTTTTGTTTAGTCTAAGCTCAAAGTTTATAACGATCTATGACTCCAGATTTTCTAATACATCCATCTCATATGTAAATTAAATGTTTTAATGCTAATCTTCTATTCATTTATAAAACGTGCTAGGAGGGTCTGTAATAGTGATTTGCCTGCGATTTCTAGCTGTTTCAACAACCATGCATGGGTTTATGATTATGTTCTTCTACGTTATTGTTAAGCAGTATATCTGGTATGAAGAACAGCTTCTTCAGCTTCGCCAACCGTGCTAGCAAAAATATTTGCGCACAGTTTTATAACAATCATCTTTATTCTCATCAATCAATATAATTAATCTTATAAAAGTAATTAATTAAATTTAAAGAAGCAGGGTAATAAACTGAGCTGATTATCAATAATGAAATCAGTCATGGATGACGTAGAGAAGCTTGTTCAAGACAGAAAATTGAAGTAGCTGTAGTTTTGCCTTCATTCTCGGTGGCTATTTGCTGTTTCTGTTGTAAAGATGGACATTAAATGTATGAAGGCGACACACTTCACTACATTTGTAGTTTCTCAGCAATCAATTATGTGTTCTTTCATTTTAATTACTTTTTCATTCATTAACAATATTAATAATAAATAACAAAGATGATGATGTTAATGATGATGGAAATAATAATAATAATAATAATGATAATAATAATAATAATAATAATAATAATAATAATAATAATAATAATAATAATGATAATAATAATAATGTCACTACTCTCTCACTCAAAATAGCAACAATAACAACAACCTCCACCACCACCACCACCACCACCACCAACAACAACAACAATAATAATAATAATAATAATAATAATAATAATAATAATAACTTCTTTAAATTTAGAAATAAATACATGTAGATTTGATACAATATAAATGGAAATTAATATGCCCTTGTCGCATTCTGCAAACCACAAGATCACAAATGAAAAAGTATATCGCTTAAATGGCAGCCATGTTCGACTTCGCGCGCCTATGTTCTTTCCAAAGCCTAAATTTCAGACTGCTCTGATTTCTCAGTTGATGTTCTCCTTCAGTTGCACCAGGGTCTCTGTTTTGTTTTTTTACGTAAGTCCTCTCTTCCAGGTATCCCCACAAGAGAAAATACTGCCAGTCAAGTCTGGGGAATGTGAACGCCAGTTGACATTGCCGTTGCGGGAGATTATTCTCTCTCCAAAGCGTTATAGTAGCAACTGCCTTGTTTCTCGTGTGGTATGAGCAGTTGGCCCATCATGTTGGAACCATGTGTGTGGTCTACTTTGAATAACTGGGCGCAAAACGGTCTCATTCATGGATACCTGAAAGAGAGGGTTTTCTTCAACAAACAGAAGATCCTGGTGCAACATGAAGGAGAACATCAATAGAGAAATAAGAGAAGTGGTTGTCTGAAACTCTTGAGGGTCTTCTGGCACAAATTTTGGAAAAGAGCACGGGCCTGGGAAGCCGAAAATGGCTGCCATTTAAACGATGTGATTTTCGATATGTAATGTAATGGTGTTGTAGAGTTTGACTTGTGCATATTAATGTCCATTCTGGTCTATATACTGTATCAAAATTTCCTGCATTTATTTGTAAAGTTAAAGAAATTATTAAAAATTGAAACCCTCCAGTTGCTTTCCGGTTACATGTATATATAAATATGTATGTATATATATATATATATACAGACATATATATATATATATATATATATGTATACATATATATATAT
>NC_068999.1:588625-596904 GCF_001194135.2 Octopus bimaculoides
TTTCAGTTACTCCTTTGCATTTGAGATTTTCTCCATCTCTCTCTCTCTCTCTCACTCTCTCTCTCTCTCTCTCTGTAGATACATACATTATATATATAAATATATAAGTAATTTCGAAGAATTAATTAGTGAATGTCAAAGATGTTACTCAATTTCAGAATTTCAGAAGATATACTTTTTTATCTCGTCACATCATTTGAAATGCGTAACACGAGTCATATTTATGAAGGGCACTTTATATCATATATACATATTTATATATATATACACACACACACACACAAACACACACACACGCACACACGCACACACACACACACATACACACACATATATATATCGTAGAATAATAAAGAGAAAGATCTTGGTACAATATTATCTATATTTGAAAAAATGATTCGAGATAGCTTTTTTGAGGGGATAATTTTCATTTCAATCTTAATAATAGTTTACAATGATATGTTTCAAACTTTCAAGTATATACATATACACAGAGAGAAAGACAGACAGACAGACAGACAGACAGACAGAAAGAGACAGAAAATGAGGGGGTGAGAGGTGCATGCATATATTTATAGAGATATAGACATATAGATATAAATACATACATGTATACACTTGTGTATATATACAAATGTATATTTTGTATCAAAGAGACATTTTATTTAAAATGGAGACGACTTACACTGGGGTGGGAAGTAATTATTATACTAAACTCAAAACACATAAAACATCAATAACATAAATCACAAAGAACTTATTCTTATTTTTATTTACAAAATAAATCCTAGTCTAATTAGTAAAAACCGTAATTAAAGAATTAAAAGAAAACGTACATCAATTTACTGATCAATAATTACTGTGAAACGACAAACAATCGCAGATTAAACCATTAAGAAATAATAATAATAATAATAATAATAATAATAATAATAATAATAATAATAATAATAATAATAATAATAATAATAATAATAAGAAGAAGAAGAAGAAGAAGAAGAAGAAGAAAAAGGATAAAAATAACAATAACAATGATAATGATAATAATAATAATAATGATAATAATAATAATAACAATAATAATAATAATGATAATGAATAGTTTCTGTCAATATGTACTTAATGCATATACATCAAACTTTGACATTGATCGAGAAGAAAAAGATTATAAAGCAATAAAAGAAAATACGTAAAGCGAATCATAATTAAAGCAATTACTTATCTAAATGAGATGATTTGTAGAACGTATTGAGACATCGAGTATTGAACTAGAAAGTAAGTCATAAATGAAAGATTATAGATTTTTACCTCTAATAAAAAATAAATACAAATAAATATGTGATGGAAGACTAATATATAATTGCTGTGAAACTTTGTGTTCAATTTACGAATTATAATTATATAGAAAGTAATTGGGTTCACTCGGTGCGTAACAGCTGTTTCACGTGTGGTTGTTTTTGTTGGTTGTGGTGTTTGTGCCGATGGTGGTTGTGGCGTTTGCGGTGGCGGTGTTACTGCTGCTAATTTTGATATAGTGCATTCGTTGTGGTTTAATTTTAGAGTTAACACTAAACAGTCAAAGCAATGATGGGACATCTATTCCATTTGCGAAAGTCTAGACATCGTGTACCAAGGAATATATCGTTAAATGATTCATTCCTGTGTGAAACTTGCAGAGTGAAGTTCTATGGAGACTTAGCTTCAATTTCCAGCGATCTTGTAGATATACACCTGTCTCGTTATGTATTTTCTTACATTTGATGTTTTCTTATACATTATATTAACATACTTTAAAACAGCATTTTTGATATTTTGCTTCAAAGAACTGTAAGTTGACGGCCATGCCAGTTGCAAGACTACGAAGATACGGAATATAACAGAAGCGTTCAAATGCTCCAAGAACCGACTTTAAGGTGCGGGACGAATATGACGCGCACTTATAAGCTAAACACCTCTTATGATTTTGTCCGAGCGGGTTTCAATCTCAGGCTTCGGGTTGTCCCACTAGACACTAATTATTATTTATTTGTATTCAAATGTATATATGTGTAGGTATATATGTGTAGGTATTTATGTGTAAGTGTATACACTTTTATGTGCAAGTTCGTGCATTTACGTGTGTTAGATGCGTGTGTGCAATGGTGTTATATTTTCTTTTCTACGATATTTCCTACTTTTATTTAAAAACATCCGTGGGCCAAAACAGTTCTAGTTCTTACACAGATAAACTCAACACTTCATAAGCATGTTCCTATGCCTTTTTTTCGTCTTTCACTATCTTTTTATGAACATCCGATCGAGTTTATCCGACGCAGGCTCTCTGTAGTTTCTTTGCAATAATCTTTTCTTAATACCTTTTTGATGTTTTCTTCCTCTTTTCCACTGAAAAGAATGGTAATACGTAATTAAATCAATTTAATTTAATTATTATTTTAATTATGATTATAATTCATTCAATTTTTCCATGTTTCTTACATATTGGTATTATCATTCGAAACGACCGTATGGATTAAAACTTTGTAAACACATTTAACATCTTCTCTTCTCCATATTTTAACTGTTAGTTGAGTTTATACAGGATTATATACTATAAATGCTCATAACACACTTTTTCCGTGTCGTGTTTTCATATTTTAAATACTTGCAATAGCGAGCTACTAATTTGATATGAAGAATCTTTATTAGAAATCTAACTTTTTGAACCCCCACAAAAGTTCAAAATGTTCTACTTGAACTGAACCTTTCTCAAACACACACACACACATATTTACGTACATATACGTACATGTATGCATGCATATATATGTGTGAGTAAATGCGAATATTTGTCTGTGTGTGTGTGAGCGTGTGTGTTTTTATGCACGTGTACCTCTGGACTATGCGTATATCTGTGTGGGTGTTTTTTCAAAACACTGTCTGGTTTAAAAAGCCACATCAGACGCCATGAAAGGGCTAAGGTGTAGGTGCAGGAGGTGGTCAAACTCTGTTTAAGGAGTAGACAACCACCATATATATATATATATATATAATCACATATGTATGTTTGTGCACAAGCACTGTTAAGCCTTATACTATCTTAATGCACTAATTTCCATTGAAACATCAATTATCCCCAGAAAATGGAATATTCTACGGATGAAAACAACCACATTTTGCAGAGTAGGATCGTGCTAGGATACAAATGTTTTCAAAGCAAACATTTCAAACCATACGACACTACTTTCACTTTCACCTTTCGCTTCGGATTCCTGCTTTTTTCTTTTTGTGAATCAATTCATGTCTCGTTGTAATATTTAATGTGAAATCTATTATAGTTAGTGTCGTATCGATTTTTCATCGAGTCGTTCGTATATTATTTTGTCTGCTAGTTCTAACAAGTGGAAAAAAATAGACAGAATCCGATAATGCAAACTATTCATTTTATTTATTTATTTATTTATGCTGTTTTGTTTCTATGCAAATGTGGAGATTGATGCTTTACGAAGACTTTATATATAAACACATGTTTTCATGCATATACGTACTGATATACATACATATACATATACACACATAACCATGTATGTATGTATGCATGTATATATATATTTATTTATTTATATGTGAGCTATATATGAGGTAAGCTACTGTCATCTCTAGCAGACGTGGTGTCCAGTACTGAGGGGAAGCAAAAATAGCCCGATACCAGATTGGTATGCTGGTCCAGTCGCTATAAGGTGGTAGGGTTTCGTTTCCCTGCTCGCAATATATCGAATACACCCGAAGGAGAACATCAATAGAGAAATCAGAGAAGCGGGTGTCTGAAACTCTTGAGGGTGTCATGGTGCAAGTTTTGAAAAAGAGCACGGGCGTGCGAAGCCGAAAATGTCTGCCACTTAAGCGATGTCATTTTTTTAATATGTGATGTAGTGCTGTTGCACAATTTGACTTGTGCTTAATATTAATATCCATTCTGTGCCATATACTGTATCAAAATTTCATGCATTTATTTCTAAATTTAAAGAAGTTAAAAATTGAATCCCGTCAGTGACTTTTGGAACACCTTCTATATATGTATATATGTATATATATATATCTGTGTGTGTGGGGGGGTTGTATACATATACATATATTTATGTATATCTCTGTGTGTGTTTGTGTGTGTGTGTGTATGTTTGTACATATGTGTGTTTGATACATTTTCGCTACGAATACCATTGTTAAATATGTGTCTCCGTGATGTATCTGCATTGGCTATATGCACGAATTTCTACTTTCAACTAACACCGCTTCTGTTCTGCAACAACAAACTTCTCTTCAGCAGCATCATTGATTCTTTAAATCACTGTTTTCTTGTATCAGTAACGGCAGGATTTCTTTGACCAAGCACCTGCTAGATGATACAAGCAACTAACGAAGCGCACTATGTCACCTTCACCATTTTTCGTTGATTATTGATAGATTGTTGGGTTACTGTCACTGTATCTTATTTCATACCAATCTTAATATTTACTTCATTGGCATATTTCATTTGCTATTGAAAATATAAGTTGTATATCTGTTCTTGTATAGACGCCGTTGTCTCTTCTAATTCGTTGTCTAGGTTTGATTTTGATTAAAATGAAGCAGACTTGATTTTAATATTAGCAACTGGTGTATATCTCACCATCAGCTTTACTCTGTGTGTATACGGTTTAATATTTTCCCTAGATCACAGAATGAAAATAGTTGTGTACAGGTGCCCCATGTCATCCAACACTCACCGTAATGGATAACTGGTAAACCTATTTAAATTCACGTGTCATATTTGTCTATATCACTCCATATACAGAGTGACATATACTGTAATGTCTATAGCTCCCAGGTTATTTCTTAGGATATCAAAGGGAGTTAATTATACATTCATATTTGTGACACGTAATGATGAATCTTTATAAAACTCTCTTTATAAAACTTGCTCCATATGTGTGTGCGTATGTGTGTGCTCGTGTCTGTATACATACCTATATGTGTATATATATGTATATATATATATATATATACCCATTGATATATAAATACATGCATACATAAATATATACATATATGTATATATATATTTGTATATACATCTATACGTACATTTATGTATATGTATACATACATATATATATATATATATATATATATATATATATATATATATATATATATAGATAGATAGATAGATAGATAGATAGATAGATAGATAGATAGATAGATACATACATACATACATACATACACACACACATACAAATATATAGATATATGTATTGATTAATTATTACATTAACATTCTACGTAGTAAATTAATATAAAAGCTAGACGAAGAAGTATAATTTCCATTTAAGCCTTAAGCTATATTTAAAGGAAAGTAAACGACATAATGATAACATGAATTTTTCATTACTTTAATGGCGAATAATACACAAAACTAAATTCGTATCTAGACACTTACTTATAGAGAAAAGAAGTAACAGAAAAAAATAGAATTAGCAAAGGAGGTAAAAAATTTAATTATGAAGCAAGTAAAACAAAAATTCACAGATCTATGTATCAACAATTTTCCCGAATTAATTTGCTTGTCTACAAATACGCCCAACAAATGATCACATCTACAATTAAGACAGTAAATAAAGCCATGAAATTACACGAGATATTTTGCAGATGTGTGTCACAGTGAAAAAGTTTGAGTTGAATTAATGTCAGTGCATAACGTAATACTAGTCTTTTTTTTCGCTTAATCGTAACATGAGATTTATACAGAGATATGCGGATATAACAATACACAGCGATTGCTAATTAGTATGTGATAATTTAGCTGTGAGTATTTTAAATTTCCTCCAAAACAAGTTGAAAATCTTGCATATCTCAAAGAAATAGAAATACAAGAGAGAAATTAACTAACGAGGAATATATCGAAGTTATGCATGTCTATTATTATGCAATACTAAACCCAGAAACATCAACCATACAAAAAAGAGAGCTACAATATCTGGAGGTGCAAAACCACGCATAGCAGGCTGCACATGGGAAGTAATAAACTAGGAGCTGTAAGACTTGATATTCCTAAAAAACGTCTGAACCACTCGTAGACTCTGTGTGCGTCTCATACACCCTCCCCCTTCCATATTCTTTCTTCAACTTGGCGTAGGTCTCCGAGCAGTCATCACCATGACAACGTTCTCTCTCGTGGTCACGCGCTACACACCTGTAAGTGGGGAAGGGAGCCAGAACGTTACAACGTAGGTCATATTCGCAGCAGAGGTCAAGGTCAAACTGTGCCAAGCGAATTTCCCCAACGGAATTTAAGCTTCGCTACAATTGTTACTTCAGACGTCGTATATATTTTATCTCAAGTTGTTCCTATCTCTTGTTCTTGAGCTGTTATAATAATAATAATAACAATAACAATAATAATAATAATAATCATAATAATAATAATAATAATAATAATAATAATAATAAAGATAATAATATGGAAAAACTTTCAAAATACAAAGACCTGGAAATAGAGATAACTCGAATGTGGAATCTAAAAACAGAAACAATTCCTATCATAGTAGGTGCCTTAGGTATAATAAAAAAATATTCAGACAAATACATAACAAAAACACCAGAACTTACAAATATATATATAACATACAGAAAATTGCACTACTGGGTACTGCACACATTCTACGCAAAAAACTTTCAATACAGTAAACATAAAAACACCACAGCAAACCACAGCACATACCCAAGGCGCACAGAGCTGCGCTCGGTAGTGAAGTGAAGGCACGTTATAAAAATAAAACTAGTAAACAATAATAATAATAATAATAATAATAATAATAATAATAATAATAATAATAATAATTTGTTGTTGTTGTTCTTATTTTGCCTGCAGCTATGGTTGCTGCTGATAGAGTTGTGTACAAAAGAAACGAACAAACAAAACGTAAAGAACCATACTGGCGCAGACGATTTTGTGAGAAACAAACAAATTTATGAAGACATTTAGGACAAGTTGATAGATTGAAAAGAGGAGGGGAATGCAGTACGGAAGCATAAAAATAAGACTGGAACGAACATAGAAAATAAAAGCTAATGGGTATGATGTGATTTTGGAAGAATTGAAACAATGTTTCCAATATCACATTGCAATGAAGGAAAAAATTAGAAAGAATGACAGTAGAACAAACAATTCAGGCAGAACAGATTGTTTGAAGCCCCAAAAAAAAAAAAAAAAACTGCTTCCGGAATCTGATTGGCAAATAGACATAACACTGATACCAGATGCAGATGAAAGCAGGGCATTCTGGGGAGGAATCTGGGCCCAGTCTTTAAAGTATAATGGTGAAGCGTAGAGGCTGCATGAAATAGATTGGTTAAGAAATGTAGAACGCCAAGACCACATAAGAGCTGTGGTGTGCGCCATCATCTGGTAGACATCTGTTTCTTCATCTCTTCCTCCTCTCTCTCTCTCTCTATACTTATCTATCTATCTACACACACACACACACACACACACACACATATATATATATATACATATATATATATATACACATATATGTATGTATGTATTAATGATAGCGTAAAAGATGTGATATATATATATATATATACATATATATGTATATTTAAAATATACATATATCGGTGGAGGTCGTAAACACTGTAAAAAAAAAAAGCGACCATCATGTACTTACCGATCGAAGACCCTTGGGATAATTCTTCTGTTTTACTTTGAACAGCACACAACATTATGTCTCGTCCTATATAAAAAAAAAACATACATATGTGTACGTGTGTGTGTGTGTGTGTGTGTGTGTGTGTGTGTGTGTGTGTGTGTGTATGTGTGTGTGTGCGTGCGTGTGTTTAGAAAAACACAGAAACAATCTGTAAAGTATTAATTTCGATGGAAACAGTAAGGCATTACATGAGAAATGCTATGTCATGCGAAGGAAAGAAAAGAAAATCTTCAGTAATATTATTAATCGATAGATTTTACATTCGGCAAGACAACAAACATTGTTGGCTGGCCGTATATCGAACTCTTCCCTCCGGATTATGTGTCAAATTACAGATGTCACAGGTTACCGTCATTGTAGAAACTTTGAAAAAAAAAAAAAAAGTATAAAATGATGGTGCGTTGTCTTCTTTGGCATTAAGCATTTAATATCTATCTATACTCCTTGATTTGCATACACATGTATATGTATGTATGTATTTATGTGTGCGTGTATGTGTGTGTCTATCTGTGTATAAATATGTATATGTTTGTATATATATAT
>NC_068999.1:597147-598482 GCF_001194135.2 Octopus bimaculoides
ATATATATATATATATATATATATATATATAAATAACATGAAGGCGCATTGCTCAGTGGTTAGAGCGTCGAGCTTACGATCGTGAGGTTGTGAGTTCGAATCTCGGACCGGGCTGCGTGTTGTGTTCTTGAGCAAGACACTTTATTTCAAGTTGCTCCAGTTAACCCAGCTGAAGAAATGAGTTGCGACATCACTGGTGCCAAGCTGTATCGGCCCCTTTGCCTTTCCCTTGGATAACATCAGTGGTGTGGAGAAAGGAGGCTGGTATGCATAGGCGACTACTGGCCTTCCACAAACAACCTTGCTCGGACTTGTGCCTCGGAGGGTAACTTTCTAGGTGCGATCCCATGGTCATTCATGACCGAAGGGTGTCTCCTCATATATATAAAGATATATACACATACACACATACTTATATATACACACACACACACTCGCCTGCACACATACACACACATATACACACAGAGGCACGCGTACAGATACACATGCAAACATACAGAGACACACACATGCGTACACACATAAACCAATTCCAAGACACAATCATCAGACTTTCGAACCAATGATGGTAATCCGTGACCATTCATACGACTTTCTACATATCACAGATTTGAAGATTCCTTCAAATCATTCAAGAATCTTTTAGAAATTGTATGAAATAAAACGTTACATTCTGTATCTTGATAGAAGAGGATATGTTCTCGGTCGGCACGAACAAATTCGATATTTTCATTAACGATAACAGTAAAAACAATGACAATAATAATAACAACAAGGATTGATCCTTTACGCGGCTGATTGAGTTCCTCGAAATAGTAGCAAAATTGTCCTCATTCTATTTGCAAAATGATTTAAAATATTTGAGGTAGTTTTAGCTGCTACATTTAGAAAGCCATGTAATGCGAGGGAGGTTTCAACATTCGGTTCTTTTTGTATGTGGATGTTGGAGTGTGTATATATGAGTGTATGTATGTGAATGGTTGTGCGTGCGTATGTGGGTGCGAATCGGTTTCCTATAATGTCTTCAATAATGAATACTGTATTGAACAATATCGTCCCTTAATGTTAAAAAGAATGTGAAATGGTCACGCCTGGACGAATTGAAGACCAACACTGCACCATCAAAACTGACCCGAGGTGAAGCAACGCCATCGACAGCCAACACATAAAGTTAACACACACGCACATGTAATTGTAGAATTGATAAACATAAAATCATAATTGAATTAATAGAAGCGAATTGTAAAAGATAATATGCAAATATATATATATATATACACACACACTCGCACATATGACTATGTGTGTACGTGTATATATAAATATATATAT
>NC_068999.1:598719-599349 GCF_001194135.2 Octopus bimaculoides
TATATATATATATATATATATATATATATGTATAGGTTTATATACATATATATGTGTGTGTGTATACATAGATACACACATACATATATAAATGTATGCATGTGTGTGTGTATGTATGAATGAGAAGTAAATAAATAAATTCAATTTCACAATATAGATATATTGATGTATTCACTGCTTCGTCCAAACTCCAGACATTCCAACATTATTCCGTTTTATTAATTGTTTTCTAAATATATGACACAGATTCACTTAACCCTGCCATGTATGTATGTCGGTACTTTGGTATGTGCGCATGCGTCAACATGCGCATGCGTATAATCATTTATGTCCATATATAAGCATACATGCTTACAAAAATATGTATGTATGCATGTATACATACATGCACAAGTATATACACACATACCTACATACATTTATATGCATATATGTACATACATATATACATAAATACAGTGTACATTTAAACACATAAGAGGTATCCATCATAGGATTCCCTCACGCTAGAAAGAACAGCGGAGTTCCTAACAACTATTAGGGATAAAAAATTTTACACGCTAGGTCACTGGTAGTAGAAATTTCTAATTTTTCTATTTCCCTTCGATATGATATATATATATATATATA
>NC_068999.1:599821-602029 GCF_001194135.2 Octopus bimaculoides
CAAACATGGCCTTCACTCAAAATATTGTCCTCGATCTAAAGTGTGTTGCTATTCCTGATATTTTGACTGCTACACAGCTATCTTCCTGAAATTGTAGACAACAATATTAATTAATACAATCAGCTAATGTAACTTCCTATATATTACAAACATGAGATGGACACGGCTGGAAAGACTATGTTAAGTTTACAACAGATCTGTTGATCCGGGATTGAGCTGAGGACTAACCACGGAGAAGAAAGACGAAACAATACTGAGAACGAATTACTACTACTGCTACTATTACTACTACTACTACTACTACTACTACTACTACTACTACTACTACTACTACAGAGCATACATGATAACAACATTAATAGCAGAAACAACTACAACAAAAGCAATGATAACAAAACGAAAATATATAAATAATTAACATAAAATGAAATAAAATACAAAAATATAAAAATCAACATGAAGAAAGAGAATGAATTCAATTTTTGGCTTTCAATGTCGACAGCTTAATTTTGTTGGTTGGTCTGACGTAGATCAGGCGGAAGTGGTCTGCCAACGACACCGCTTAGGAGATCGACGTATAGGCAGACATATTGTAGGTGAGATTTAATTTCGTAATATACTGCTTGGTCACGTGGCACAAATTTAACTAGACGGCTGCCTCATTAAAAATTAATGAAAACAGCAAATGAGAAGTATATGCAAATGTGTGTGTGTGTGTGTGTATAGACATATGTACAACTTATCTATATGTATATGTGTGTATGTGTGTGTTTGGACGTGTGTCTTTGCTGGCTTGTTAAATACTGTTTTGTATTTACGTCGTGTATACTCGAATAAAAGTATGTGTTTATGCCTGTGTATATGTAGGTACAATGTATGCGTTTAATTATAAAACATACAACTATTAGATACCATTTTGAGCACGAGGTGAAAACTGGATACACTACATCTCATGAAGACGCTGCGTCTCCGTGAAACCCCGAAGTCACTGTTGACAGACACATTTTTAACATAGGCAGACATATAAATATGAAATGTATGTATGTATGTATGTATGTATGTATGTATGTATGTATGTATGTATGTGTGTATGTATGTATGTATGTATGCGTATTCTGCGTTAGTTAAGAAAAAGCCACTAGTGAGAAGCTTGTTAATGAAATAATTTTTCGAAGTAAACATTGACTATAGAAAATAGTTCAAGGTTGAGGTATGTAAACACTCGGCATAGGAATTGTGATACATATGCTGATCGACTGGCGTGGGTTCGATTCCTACGCATACTAATGCCCACTTTTTTCCATTGTGGGTGTCTATGCCCTAATGTTAGACTATTTTCTATCTATCTATATATCTATACAGTAAAAACTTATAGGTACAATATATATAAATACATACATACATACATACGTACATACATACATACATGCATACATACATACACACTGCTTGCAGACAGAGAAGGTTGCGCATAAGTCTACCAGTTCCAAAATTTCCTGAACAAATTCTGCTAATGGCGAAATATTCAAGAACACGTTAAAGGTGTGGACTTTTCTGTAAAAAACAAAAAAATATTCCCACACACAGACACGCACACATATATGCAAATCCACACACACATGCATATTTATATATATATAATTTTGTCTTGTATTTAATCTAAAAAATACCACCTTGTATTCACTATTAATAACGTAGACGTCTCTGCGGTATATTTACTCGTGTACACGTGTAATGGGTAACACTTGATGCCAGGAAAATTAGGATGCTTTAATTTAGTTATTGCAACCGATTTTGTGACTAATAGGGCGTCATGTGATCCTCTTCTTTTGAAGTATAATTAGTAATAAATATAAATTACTGAGACTCAAAGGTGTGGTTCTTCATTTCAATATAACTTCCATATAACAAGAAGTGTATCAAATTAATTTGGAAATTTTTGAAATAAGTTTAGGTGCATCGATATTTAATTAAACACACACACACACACACACACACACACACACGGTAATGAAACACGTGTATTATGAACAGACACACACACGTATACACATATAGTCACACATAACATATACACAAAACATGATTGAAAGTCTAATCTGAGCAAATATATATATATATATATATATATATATATATATATATATACACATATTTGTTATGTATATATATATGTACATATATATGTATAATTTATTCCCTTTGTGT
>NC_068999.1:602161-603851 GCF_001194135.2 Octopus bimaculoides
TATATATATATATATATATATATACATATATATACATACATACATACATACATACATACATACATATACAAAACGAAGGTGGAGATAATAATAATAATAATAATAATAATAATAATAATAATAATAATAATAATAATAATAATAAAAACAACAACAACAACAATAATAAGTATCTCGGGATGTCCTGTGCTGACACAAAAAGAATACAAAAATCACCACGATAGAGTAGGACAGTATTTACATTAGAAAATATGTAAACACTACAAAATCAACAATCCTGCTTCCTGGTATGGACATCATCCTCAGCAAATGCTAGAAGATAAAAATGACACTATCTTCTCGGATTTTTCAGTCAACACCGACAGAATGATCCAGGCTAATCGACTAGACATAGTCATTAAAGATTAGAAGAAAATACTTGTAGACTAAAAGATGTGTTCCCACTGATAAAAATATATCTGTAAGGGAATTTGACAAATTAAATAATCATATGGTCCTGGACATCGAAATACAAATGATGTTGCATCTTAGAACGAGAACTGTTCCCGTTATTGCGGGTGCCCTAGCTACGATAAGAAAGGGATATCAATAGCATCTAGATAATATCCCAGGAGAACCATGTCTCAGAGAAATCCAAATGATTGTGCTAACAAGTACTAGAAAAAAAAGCTATAAATTTTAATGTCTGTGTTGTATTACATGAAAATATTTCGCTACTGCTCCTGCCCCTCCCATCCTCAAGCTTTCAGTCATACTGTAACATCACTTATCCTTCACTCGCACTAGGACGCTGGGTGTGTCTCGTCGAGTGATTGTGACAAACATGCATGTTAAAAGTAAATAATAATAATAATGATGATGATGATGATGATGATGATGATGATGATGATGATGATGATGATGAAGATGATGATGATGAAGATGATGATGATGATAATAATAATGACGATGACGATGATGATATAAAGTCTGTCTCGAGCCAGAGTTGCAGAGAATTGAACCAAGTACGGTTACATCTACGCCTCTTATTTATCAGTATATTTGATTGCTATTTTTTTTTATTAATTATGCTTTATTCACAGTTATTGTATAATATTTTACGCATTCTATATTCTTCATTTTCGCACAAATCTTAATATTCTTTGCCAGTATATCTTTCACTCATCATTAACTGTGTGATCATATGGAGTGCGTGCGTAAGAGCTCTACGCACATCCTGATGCAGTAATGTATACGAATGCCCATGACTGTGTGTGTGTGTGAGTGCTTATGTCTGAATGTGTGTGAGTTTGTGTGTGTGTATATGTGTGTGTTTCTATGTGTGTATGTATGCATGTGTATGTATGCATGTGTATGCGTGTGCATGCATGTGTGTTTTCTCTGATCTGCTTCTTTACTCAAGAGAATTAACAAATTATACTTTGCTTATCTGTGCAAAAAGGACGCTAATAGAATTTCGGGGAGCAGAGAATTCTAAATCTACCTAGCTTCCAATTATGGAAATAAATTTTTCTTAGAACTGATAATGATGTAATCAGCATATTACACGCGCACGCACACACACACACGCACACATATATATATATATATATTGATATATACACACAAACACAGACACACTCTCACATATATACTCTCATAAATATATATTTATATACATATATGTGTATATATATATATATATATATAT
>NC_068999.1:604925-611989 GCF_001194135.2 Octopus bimaculoides
TATATATATATATATATATATATATATATATATATCGGGAGAATTCACAAAAAAACAACTGTCGAAGACAGGTGGTGTAGAAAAGAAATGCATGTATTAGTATAATGCTCGTGAATTGAAAAAGTCTTTAACGTTTCGAGCCTACGCTCTTCCACAGAAAGGAACACAGAAAGAGACAAGGAGAGAAAAAAATGTGTGTAGTGGTTAGCGATCTATCATGGCGAATAAATATATATATTTGATGGACGTAAACAGTAACACCGTCCGTTACAGGTTGGATACAAATTCATAAAATAAAAGAAGGGAAGAGGGAAGACGAAAGAGCAGGGCCTCGAGATGAAGCCAGAAGGCTCAATGTGTGTGTGTGCGTGTATGGATGCCTGTCTTTATGCGTTTGTGTTTAAGTGTGAGAATTTTAGTAGCAATAGACAACGTGAATCTGTTGACTCAAGTCAATGAGGCAGATTTGATAATTAGGAAAATACAAAATATCGCATGGTTTCTTTTTTTGTACACATAGAACTATACTCCCTGTTTGACCTTTTCTATTATAATGTGCTAAACATGCATACACTGACGTAACATACACGAACACATATACGCATCTGTGTATGCATGTTTTGTTTCCCTCATACATACATACATACATATTCTTTAAATTTGTATTTGTGTGTTGTGTGGCATGGTGTTATACGTTTCTATCAATGGACTCTGCGACCTAACACAGTTCACAAAGTCGTCATTTTTGTGTGTCGTTTTATTAAATAAAAATCTTTTTGTTTGTCAGTGATTTCTTTTCATTGGTGAGGAGGCGAACTGTTATTTTCTTCGCATAATTAGAGAGTTAAGTCATTTTGGCAATAAAATAATTGTTGTTTTTATTTTGTGATTCTCTTAATTACTTTGTCTTTGATCATTCCATTACGAGGCAACAACATATTTCACTAATTATTCTGAGGTTAGCAAGGCTAATTTGTCAGTCTTCTCGTCTGCTCGATTTATGAAATGAAATAAAATCAATTGAATTCTCAATAATCATTTCTCAAGGATTGTCTTCCAATAGACGTAAACATTTAACATATAAAAACCACAAATCTACACATGATCTATATTAAATTCACCATTCAACGATATAATTTCAAATCCTACCTGTGTCTCTGTTGCACTTCCTAATTTCAATTACGACTGATCTGTTTGTTGTACAATGTATTAAAGTTTAAAGGTTATATTAGGTTGTCAGATTCGTTTGTCTTATTTTTCTACTCAGCACATTTTTATGTCTGAAAAATGGTAAAATATTCTAGATTAAAAAACGAGAATCAAAATTTGTAGAGAAAAAAGCCCATAAAACACCACGTTAAAATCTATCTAGTGTTAATTCAAATAACACATTGGAGATGATTAAAATAAGCAGAGAAAAAACCGAATGAATGTGTCTGACAACCCAATAGAAAAGACAATTCTTTTTCAAATTATTTTGGCATTAAGCACTTCTTTTTTACAAGGGTTGATTAAATGCTGTTTGCTGTTGTTGCTGCTTTACTCTATGTCAGCCACGACTGACAGAAGTATGAACAAATGCATTCCGATCGGGCTATTGTAGTTCTTACGTACAAGCTGGTTTTTATTGAACAGTATGACGTTCTTATTTCAAATGATTTGGGTTTTATTTGAGGGAATTTGGTAGCTAATCTTGATGATGGATTCACCATATAAAGGCTTTATTCCTCCTATCTTTGAATGAGAAGTAAAACAGCTGCTGCCATATTGTGCTTCTAACGTTTAATTAGTGACATTCTATTTCTTTTATACAATATTTTCGTTCAATGACCGTAATAGGACTTGTTGGTCTCTTGGCAGATCCGATGATAACGGCAGGGATGCTGACATGGACTTCGATTTAGAGACAAAATAGAGGTCATTTTTAAGGCCTAAACACATACGTAAATCATATCCATTTAATATCAATTCCTAAAATAAAGAATGAATAGTAATTTGAATGGGGTCACCATTTTGAATGGGGTCACCTACTAACAATTCAAAGAAAGCCTAAATTTCATATTTCATCAAGAGCTATTCCAGATCTGTTTAATCAATTGGGTCTCTTTCTATACTGTGCTTGGGAGATTGATACTTTGACTTGCAGTTATGTTGTGGTAGTCCATTAGACTGTGCATCTTTGTTCTTGTGCCAACATCAAAACTTAATCTCAAAGTAAGAAAAGTATAGCTTTTTACTAAATGTTTTTTCTTCAATTGTATGAGGTCACATTGCAGATTAAATATCCACATGGGTGTAATCAGCCTGTTATTTCTCCAAGATCGATGCCAACAACCAAAGGTTATATACTGTTGCTGCTGTTTCGGTCGCTTATCTTCACCAGGTCGCTATGTGGTGCTATGCCAAAATTTGAAATCAATATATTTCGATGGTTTTATTGAAAAAAAAAGACCTGACTCAACCAAGAGAAAGAAGCGTTTTCATTATTTTCTGATGTCAAGACGTGGTGTGATTTGATCTCAGAATTCACAGGACGGGAGCGGACACAGCGAAGCATCAAATGCAACTTTCTAACTGTTCCGTCAATCTATGACTCTGGACTGATGCTTAATGTTATTGACCTCGAAAGGATGAAACACAAGGTTGACTTCTGCGGGGTTTGAACTCAGAGCGCAGAGAGTCGGAATAGATGTGGTATGTTATAATACGCACTGCTGTAAATTCTGCAAATTCACAGCCATTTCTTAATTCTGCTGCTTACGACAACTAATCACGGTTTTTTGTTTTTTTTTTGTTTTGGTGGTGGCAGGGAAATATCGTTCCCCAGATGTCTATATTTCGAACGGCTTCGCTTCAAAACGCATGGTTTCTGATTCGTTTCTTCAGTGCATTAGTTTAGTCACGTGGCTTAGATTTGTAAATGAAATAAAATAGACGTAAATAGAGTGAAAGACTGTTGGATAAAGTGTTCTTGTTTGGTATTTGATTTTATTGGTCGGCCAGTGGAACTTCGTGTCATCCCTTGGAATTGGCTTTTTCGGGTCTTTATTAGAATCCAATCTACTTTAAACATTCATAGCTCCAACGAATTTTTGAGACCCTGCTTCGACTCTTGGCTTTCCAGAGACTAAGCCATAGCAACTGAGACACATTAGAAAATGGATTACCAGATACTTAGGAATTATTAAATAAGGTAGACTTAGACAACCATCAAATAATGCCATAATGAACAAGCCAGGATTACTTTCGACAAAATTAATGATTGTCGAGGTTTAATATAGAGCTCTCTTTTACCATAGTAAAATAATTAAGAATAAACGAAAGCAATTTTCAATATCTTAGACTAATACCAAATTTAAAAGCAATTTCCAAAATAAGAGACAGGAAAATCCTGAAGCCAAACCAGCTTCTGAGAATGGTTACATCCTTGGTGTTTCACGTTTAAAACCAACCTAGCGTCGATCCACCATGTATGGCACCAGTTTTAATAAAGAAATAATCACCGATTGTACATACATACGCATTACACACACACACACACACACACACACACACACACACACACACACACACACACACACACACACACACACACACACACAAACACACGATTGTGCTCTTGTACTTCAAATGCACGACAGCTATGTCAGCCACGATATGAAGGGATTTTGCTTCAGCCCTAAGTTTACGGTTTATGTTTTGGTAGAATGTTCTGACACATACAACTTTAATTTAATAAGCGTGTAATTCAGTTGATCAAACAATTGAAATCATATCACCGAATTCGACGGAGAGCTACCCCCCCCCCACACAGACACACACTCACACACACACACATACATATGCGCAGACAACCGACTAGATCGCCAGTTATGACTCTTGTTCACTTCAAATGTTTGGTTTCTCTGCCAAATAGAGGAATCAATACTTTATTATCTTTTCATTGATATATACTCTATGTTAATTAGGAACAAAATGGAAAGCAAAACAATAAAAAAATAAAAGATTAAAACCTACAAACAACACATAACAATGAAAAATTTCAGCGACAAAGCACCCTCGTCCGAAAAAAAAAAACGATAAAAATTAAAATAAAAAATTCAGTGCTCAGAGTCATATAAAATGGTAGAAGACATATTAAATGGTAGGGAAGCAGAATATCAGAAAATACATTAAGAATAACAAATGTCGTTAAAATTGATTTATCTACGTCTTCTCGTCGTCATCATCTCCGACGTCGTCGTCCTCAATTCTTATTCTGTTGTAAATTAGCATTCTGTGATATTGGCCACAAATGACTTAAGTTTTAGTTTGGTTGCCGTATAGAATAATCGAAGGGACATCGATATGATAAAATGCTGCTGCTGCTGCTGCTGCTGCTGCTGCTGCTGATGATGATGATGATGATGCCAGACGCCATATGTATGCAACAATGAAGGAATGTACGTAAATATGTACACTCGTTTATGTTTGTTTTAATGAATATATTTTTACGCCAATACATAAATATATCGTTTGTTTACTAACTTTAGTCATTGGACAGCTGCCATTGTATAGTAACGTCTACGAATATTTTAGCCAATCATAACATCGAACCCATTAGTTTTACATTTTATTTGTTTATAGACTCAAGTTTTATTTATTTTATCGCTCTCAGTTTATCGATACATTAATTTATTACTTCGACAGAAATGACAAACAGTACACATCAACACCTGTTTAAATTTGCAACATAAACAGGTACAAATATAATCACTTATACATAATATATATATGTATATGTGTGTGTATATATATATATATATATATATATATATATATGCATACATAAATACATACACGCACATACTATATTTACACACACATACTCACACACACACAGACATAACATTTCAACTTAGTTCCACATTTCTTAAATTTTCATGCGGACAGGACATGTCCAGCGAATAAGGTTTTCGAAAACAGATCGATGAGAAGCACAAAGAAATTCTAAATGCATTCTGGGTATTTTAGTCAGTATGAACCGGTTCAGCTCACCTGATCGTTTTGCTATTATAGCGACGTAATATATTATTAGTTTCAAAGAAAACATACTGTTCCTCCAGTGTAGGCACTGGGAAAAAATCACCTCCATTTTCTGCTGGAGATATTAGCAGAAATGTCTAATGCCTGTCGTGACGACTACTTGAAGCTTCCACACACACACAAAAAAAAAAATCAAAAGAAAATGTGGAACAAATGGTCAACTATGAACGGAGTGTCCAATTTAAATACATGCATAACTATACATACATATTTACATGCACACAGACCTATTTACGTAGACATAGCAATAACGAGGACTTGTGCAACATAGAATACCTAGGTTTTAATCTTCAACTGGGAAAGTTCGTAATTATTTTCACTGACCAATTTAGAAATATTAGTTAATGAATTTGTTGCATTATCCGGTTATTAACAAGAAACACAATTTTGTGAAGACAATCAGTAAAAGATATTGTAACCTAGCCTCATACAAAACCGTGTGTTGTATGTATGCATGCACATGGGTTCCGAATCTGAGGAGAAGAGAAATTGTTTTCACTGCAGATGGTCAGAGAGTCTCTCTTTGTCATGAATACATGAACAGGGAAAGAAATATTTGTATTTGCTTGGCAACTGTCCCAGCTTGCGTGTGTTTAAATTCATATCTACCCCTACCATGATATATATATATATATATATATATATATGAATAGAGAGAAAGAGAGAGAGAGAGAGAGAGAGAGAGAGAGAGAGAGAGATGCTTATCTACATCACATATATGTGTATATACTTATATATATGTGTGTGTCTGTGTGCAAGCGTGCGCGCATGCAAGCACAGACTGTTCAAACACACGCGCACACATACACTCACGCGCGCAAACACATACACAGACATATAAGTGGGTTTCTAATGGGTGTGTATGAGATGCTATGTATATGTGTACGAGTGTTTGGCTCTTTTTATGCATATATTATATCTATGTCAATAAACAGAGAAAATTAACAAAGTGTGAAAGAGTAGAAAGCGAAATGTTGGTTGGTTCCTGTCTGAAGAATGATGAATGACGTCAAATTATTATTCCCTATTCTGAATAACCTATTGACGTGTTCGTTAATGGATTAAATTCGCTTCATGTTTCGTAGCAGCTTTACTCATTTCTATAGTCCTGCTTAAATATAATCGGACAAAAACACACACAAACACACATACACACACACACACATGCATATATATATACATATATACATTCATACATACATATATACATAATGTATCACCTTTAAACTTTCTATCGGTATTCAAATCTACAGGATTACAAGATCACAGCGAAGATTACTAGCAAATAATAATACAAGAATGAGAACGAGACGAGAAAGCAGAAGTGTCTCTCGCTGGTCCTGTTGCCTGCTGGAGGTATCAGCTGAAAGTTTCTCGTAATTCAATTTCTCTCCTACGCCCCGCATAAATTCACAGATATCCCTCATGCTAGCATGATCGTCTGCACTGGGTTAAAGACAAGAAAAAAAAAAAAAGAAAGAAACGTAAGGAAAGGTTGTTAAGTCCGACGATAACGGTCACCTGCAAAATTTATCCGTCGTTGTTCGATCGTCTTTTCCAGTATCGCATAGAACTTTTTCTACTTGTCTTCATATTTTTAATTGAATAGCTTAAGCCGTTTAATGAATACTTAGCGTTTCCGCACATTTCTGCAATAGTTATGTTGTTATCCTCCAACACTCTCTGCGTTTCCCCATCATTCAGGATGGACAATATTTCCCTTTCATCCATAGAGAAATGGTTGTCGTATTTTATTTTTCTCCTTTTCGCGTTCCGTGTTCTTTAATTAATAAAAATATTTTCTCCCTCTCCGTTTAGCTACTTTCAGAGAAAAGCCCCTTTAATTTTCTAATAATGCTTACTATTTATGAGAGTTCTAAATTTCTTTGTTTCTATGGCCTATATATTCCTGCTTCAGTATTTTACGTTTTATATTCTAAATCATCTCATAACATATATGTATATATATATATATATAT
>NC_068999.1:612307-621490 GCF_001194135.2 Octopus bimaculoides
ATATATATATATATATATATATACACATATTTATGTATATATGTATGTATATATAGAAGATATGTACATATACATACACACCTACACATATGCACACATACATACTTACATACACACATACATGCATGCATGCCTGTATGTATATATATATGTATGTATATGTATGTATTATGTGAGTTACCATTCTTTCGTTTCTTACTCAATATCCGATTCATTATATTAAATAAATAGCTAATTACAAGAGTAACTAATGTCCTTAAACTAATTATATTGTTGTTCCTCTTATGTTCGTTTTACTAATCTCATTTACCTTCAGCATGTTTCATTTTAAATGCTACTTTCACTGTCATACGCTACGTAATGTCTTCCTGGGTACCTAAATATGTTCTCTTTCGCCAAACCTTAACGTTCTATTCTTTTATTAGTTTTGCTGCACTTTTGTGCAGCAGTTTTCTAAGTCATATGCAGATACAAATAAACATAAAGCATCCGTTGGCTCTTCTCTGTCTTTTGATTAACTGTCTTGGATAATGTTTTCGCTTCTTCCTCTTTTATAGTTCTCAAGAGTTCAATTTTTTTTTATATATATACTTACAATTGTTCAGCTTCAGATAAACAATGTTTAATATTTATTCTGGTTCTTTACATACTTAGTTCAAATCTTACATTCTTAGTTCAAATCTCTCTGGATCAATAAAAAATAAAGCCCTTCTTGTACTTAGGTCGCTGTAATGTAGTAATGACCACCACTGAAAACTGCAAACGTCGTACTGAAATTAGAAACTATTTTATAACCATTCTTATACGCTTATTAGAAACATTTCTGTCGGCTTTACCAACACATAATAACTTTTAACAATTAAGGAAAATGAAGAGAAAAAAAAAAAGAAAAATGTAGAAGAGTAAATAAAGCTTATCATAGTATGGAATTAATAATGGAATATAATCGGTAATTATGCTACATTCTTGGATATTCAAACACCTGGGTCGATGTGATCGACATTTTTCTACCCTTGAAATTGCTGGCCTTGCCCCAAAATTAGAAACCAATTTACTAAAACATTCTGACCACCTATTATTCAGCTATATCCTTGGCTGACAGAACACATGAGCTTTCGACAAGCAAGGGTGTTAATTTAGCGCACAAGAAAAGAGAAATAATAGCAAAACAACACGACGGAACAATGAAACTGAAAGCGTAGTATTAACCCGAAAAATTTCGTTAAGTCCGTATAGGATTTTCATTTTCTGTTCCGTTCTACTCAAGACACGAAAAATTTAAAGTCAGGAATCTATTGTGTAATGCTTAAATTATTAACAGAACATGGTAATTGAAAAGTAAGGGTAATCTCTAGAGATATTTGAACTCAAAGATAATTAGACCAGACCATAGAAAGCATTGTGTTTAGTCAATTGATCTGAAGATTCCGCGAAGCCAGGCGTATTAGTGTTACCAAAATATCAGACATAACGCATTCTGCAGCATAAATTCCCCAAAGACGAAGATAATCCTAAAATGTCTGATTCTTAAAGTATTAACAACTCTTTCACCGCTTTATCTTACTGATCGCTAATTTCCAATAGACATTTGTCTCGGAGCCAACCGAGTACACACACACACACACACACACACACACACACACACACACACACACACACACACACTTATACATAGGTACGTAGATAAAGTAAGAGATACGAATTTAGCCTAAATATCACCACACACTCGCATATACAGGTAGATTGATAGAAGCAAATTTAATGTAGATATAAACATATAACTATATATTATATGAATATCTATATGTATGTGTGTGTTTGTGCGTGTGTGTGTGCGTTAGTGTACCTATCTATCTATGTATATATGCATGTGCATTCTGAGAAAAACTTTTAGGGTGAAATTTCTAGATAACAAGAATTAGCGAAATGCTTCAAGCAAGGGACATAAGATTTCAACAATCTATACATGTACTAATAGATTGCGTTGAGACTACAATCGTTTATATATGTGTGTGTTCGTGTGTTTGTGTGCGTGTAGATGTATTTATGCATATGTATATATGTATATGTGCGTATGTATATATACAAACGTTCTCTGAATTCCTTCTTTCCTCTCTGATAAAGGCTACCACTACATGCTTCTTTCTTTGCTGTACTTACCTTCACCGTACCCTTTTTTGATTATTGATTTTATTTTTCTTATATTATATTATATTCCTACATTATATTCTTATATTATATTCCTACATTGCTTCCTCTCTTATATGTTTGCTTGTCTAGATCCTTGTATCTCTTGTGTATTTTCTTTCCCCCACCTCTTTCTTCATAGTCTCTCTTGTGATATTCATGGCATGTTTAGCAATGTCTCATTTTTATTCCATTCTCTCTGAGAAGAGTTATTTATACAGGCTGTAAATTATATGGATGATTGTTGTAACTGATCTCACATATTCTCTCATGACTGTAGTCGGTTGTTGTTAGTGTTCATGTTGTTGTTGTTGTTTAGCACACAGTTCGCCTTTATTCAGAAGTTGCAAGACTGAAGACATAAAACTCTATAAACCACCTCATCTATTTATTTTGACAAACTGAGGTTTCACTCCGACACCATCTCATGACTGTCTTATCTCTCATTTGGCTCCACTTGGTTGATCTAAATCAGTCTTCTATGAGGTGAATAACGATGAACGCTATCTACAGCAAGGAGTTAGTTCTGTTAAGGGCCCCGTTTCTCGTACATTCACAGTTCATAAGTCTGCATGTAGCCGACCCCTCTTATTGTATTCTTTCTTAATCGAAGGTAATTTTAGCCTTGCCAGCTACACGATGACCTCACTGATGTTGGTGACCTGAAAAAACAAAACAAAACCAATTCTGAGTACACTCTCTGAAATGTTTAGAGTTAGCAAGGAGATCAGGCCATAGCAACTCTACCAACGAAAATATTGAAAGCACGATGCAGTCTTCAGACCCATGTCAACCTGTCAAACCTTCCACTCAGACTAACTTCAAAGATACACGTTAACAGATAAGGTAAATGAAAAGGATAAGAATATGATTTTATTCGAAGTGTCATGATTTCAAAAGCGCTGAGTGGCTTCTGAGACGATGTGGATCTTATATTTTGCGGTTCGCTCGGCCATCTCAGATATTACTGAGAGCAGCGTGGGTGTTAGTATTTATTCATTTACATTTATAAATAATAAATCAGCTTCGATATAGAGCGACAAATAAGAACTGTCCACAGGGACACAATTAGCATGACAAAATAGATAATGTAATAAACATTGCAACTGATTTAATTACAAAATATAACTAAACGTAAAACAGTAAGATTGAAGAAGTTCAGCCATGTTCATGATCAAAGCATATATATATCTCCAAGATATATATATATATATATATATATATAATATGTATTCATGTATGCATATGTGTGTGTGTGTAGAGAGAGAGAGAGAGGTAGGAGAGAGTGAAAGATAGTTACACAGAAGGATTTATATATCAATATAGTAATTAAATTTAGACATATAAAACAATCAATAAATACTATCATGTGACTATCTCTACAAGTCCGGTGGCGATACAGCATAAATATACATCCTTATTGATATTATATATTATGGAACTAGGTGTAAAAAGGATAGATATATCAAACAATAGGCATATGCACATAAAATGTGCACACACCATTTTAATATTCTAGACGTGTAATGGCACTCAACTTTAGAATGCAAATTAGAAATCAATTTACGATCATAAAAATGCCAGTTCCATTCCTGCTCTGGAATTTCACCTTTCTCCAGTTCACTCACCAGTAAGGAGATCTCGGTTAAGTGCTTTGTCTCCCTTCAGCTACCCCATTCTAAACCTTCTGATTTGTCAAAGAAGAGGGATGAGAGGGTATCCGCGTACAAACGCTTTCTTGGTCAAAATGAAATGGGCCACAATTAACTTCCAAAGACGTTTTCAACTTCTAATTGAGTTTGGATCTGTCTTTAGTAATTCTCAACAACTTTTTCCTCCTTCCGTGTATAACTTAGAATTAATAGTGTTTTGTCGTCGCTTCTTGTAATTTTTTTTCTCTAATTCTAGATACACTTTTCCCGTTTTCTGGAAACATTTTTTATACATTTAAAGAGAATGTTTGTTGTTCTATAGTTTGTAGATATCAGGATACATTATGTGTGCTTCTTAAAGAATTGGGATATTATTTTTAATCATCGTGTTTATATTGTTTTCTTTGGCTTTGAACTCATAACACGAAAGTAAATAAAACAGACATACTCTTGCTATCCATGTTGTAATGCGGTGGGATTAGGCACACCATTAAAGAAATTGCTTATACAGACCTATTAAAGGAAGCATAAAACTACAGTACCTGATATTTTCAATTGTTTAAAACAAAAAAAAAACCTTTTATTTTATGAAAATCAGTCCAAAAACAAACCTCTGACGATTCTTCACTGGGTATAATGCTACTCACTTTTATTTTATCCTGACGTTTGCTATTATGGAAAAAAGGAGAAACTGGAGATTTTTTAAGCTTTGTTTTTTCTCAGAAAACTACATACAAAATGTTTTAAAAACATATTTTGTTTTAAAAATGCTATTAAGTGGAATTAAATTTTAAAATGCTATTAAGTGGGATTAAATTTTCCCCAAAATATTTTGCATACCAGATCATTTGTGCTATAATTATTTATGTCCCATTGTCTATTTGTATTTTTTGTGTGAGTGTTTCTAGATAGCTGGGAAACATAAGGCCGGCTACCCGGTTTCCACAGCTTATAAGTGACCGCGATCACAACCTAGCGCCCTAAAAGAGTCGCTGGTCCGTTGCAGGGTTGGATACCAACAGCTCAGAGGGGAGGTGGTATTATATTTTATCGACCCCAAAATGAGGAAAGGTTATGTTGACTTTGACGGAATTTGAACAGAGAACGTAAAAAGCAGGAAGAAATGCTGTAAGCTTATTGTTCGACGCGCACTCGATTTTACCACTCTCACAGCTTTGTATACTTCGTGTATGAGTACAACAATATACTTTTGTTTTACGTTGTTGTTTTTATACATTATGTGGATATATAGTAATCGATATATTTAAATATTCCCATAAGGAGAAGAAAAAAAACTATTTATTTTGACTGTCGACAAATGTATTACTCACTGAGTTGCAGTAAAGTGTCTGCGAATAAATAATTCATTGATAACTTTTTCTTCCGAAACAGTAACCATTATGATTCATTTATTCTTTAATCCTATTATTCCAAAACACCTGCAAGAATTTTCTTTCATCTTGCATTCACCTGTAATTAACATGTTCCGTGTTTGATTAAATGGCCGACGTTTAATTAGATAAATTTTCAAAAGAATATTATTTATCATTCACCAGAAGAGTCGAGCGGTTGTTGGATTCTTGCTGACTAATGGTGGTATTAGATCAACTAATTGTGAAGTATTCTCCGTTACGGATAATAACAATAGCATTTAAGTACCTCGGTCCACCTAATTCTACGAATAAAGACGTATTTCTTTTGCAGATATCAACATTGATGAATAATCTCCTCTGAAATACTAGATTAAATTCAACTTGATTTATCCATATTACGTACACGTATTTCTCAGTATACGGTGTTTTAGCACGATATGTAACCATTATGTCAATAAATATCTGGAGTCGTATGGAGACAGACGTGGATATTTTTAATGTTTCCTGGTATGGAATGAATCACTAGATGTCGATGTTAACGTAACCAGGCTGGAAAGCAGATTTCTCGTTACGGAATGAAGGTTTATGGCAAGGCCTGAGTACGGCAAAATTTCCGTAACATCGAGAATGCCTGAATTTCTAACGAAGTCAGATGGAGTATTTTAAGGGGGTGGGGCGGGGGGCTAGTGTTGATATCAACAGATGATAAAAGTAGATAACTATTAATTATCTTAACGACCGTAGGAAAATAAAAGGCAACGTTAACCTTCTTTGCGATTTGAACGCATCATGCAACAGACTTAACTCCAAAGGCTATTGTGTCCGTTCGTCTCCTTCCTCATAAAACGTCGCTTTAATTATTGCTCTGTCGTAACTATCAATATGGTGACGTGAAAAGCCAGTTACAAGAACTTAAGACATATATTTTAGATCCATATCTTGTTCGTTTTTACCGACATTGAACCTCAGTTAATGTTTTATTTTATTTTTATTAATTATATGCTTCTAACGATAAAATCTAATGAAACGGATACTCTACGAAATTAGTTTAATAATCTTTAAAATCCGTACAACATTTTTGCAAACTATTTGATAGTCATATATATATATATATATATATATATATATATGCGCGTGCGCGCGTGTGTGTGCGTGTGTGTTTTGTGTGATGTATATTAAAATGTGCACTAAAAATTTCTGAAGTTTCTCTAAAAGAAAGACGCTTAAATAATTGAGAATGAAAGTAGAAAGTTGATAGCAAGAAAACGAAATATGCTCGCGATTCCTAAATGAGTATCACTCCCCTCTCCTTACCCTCTCACTGCACACACACACACATACAAAGATACACACACACACACACACACACGCGCACACACATGCATATACATGAGATGTGTTTTAGCAAGATGTTTAAGCAGTGTGCAAATTATCACAAGTTGTTATGTGGAGACAGAAAGAACCGGTTTGAAGTATTTCTGCCGTTAATTGAATCGCTATCCAAAATCTAGTGTACGATAGGCGTTATCCTCAGTGGCAACGTCGTCGTCATCGTCGTCGACATCATCATCATCATCATCATCATCATCATCAGCATCAGCAGTAGTAGTATCGTCTGCATTGACATCATAGATATTATGACTACATTTGTTATTGTTGTTACTGTTGCCAAAATAAATATCATTATCATTATTATCATTATTATTTTTATTATCATTATTATCATTATTATTATTGTTGTTGTTGTTGTTGTTGTTGTTATTGATATTTAGGAAAGCGACATCATCAGTCTATAGCCTCTTCTCTTTGTTGCCAGCACCATCCTCTTCGTCATCAGCTTTATTATCGTAATCATCATCCGAAGCACCACCATAGTTATTTTAAAATTAATAACTGTTATCCTTTTTATCTATTCCATACTATTTTCCATTAGCCTGGATATTTTGTAAATCGAAAAACTAGTCAAGAATCATAATTGAGTTATTCGATAAAGACATTACAACTGATTACATATATACATACTCACACACACATAGACACACACATACACACACACACACACACACATACAGACACACCCACACACATATATATATGCATACATACATACATAGATACATATATACATACATACATACATACATACATAAAAGTGATTATATGTATATAAACTTATATATTCACATGTAAAAACAATTATATGTATGCATATATACAGACATAGAGCTTGATTTTACATGCATATATATATGTATATATATATATATATATATATACATAAAGACACGTATATATATACACACTCTCACACTTTGTATATATATATATATATATATATATATAACCTTCAGACTGGATTTGTGTTTGTGATGTCTAGGGTAGAGGTCATAAATCATGGTTCGTATAGGAATCGAAACAGATGCTGCAGACGTTGTATAACATTAATAGTCTGGCTGTCATTAATGATTAGGTTTTGTAGCTCTAAACCGAAAGCTCACTATAATCCCTATTCCCTGTTCTTTATCGGAGACCACTTTGAAATAATTAGCACGGATTTTAATTTCCTCGGTGGTGTATCATCACTGATTTGTTTATTTCCCTTTTTCATTTTTGGCTATTTCTTTGCATATTCGATGTCTCACAATGAAGCCCGTTTTCTAAGAATGTATTTTTCCAATTCTTTATAATCTTGAGTATCATTTATGGATGAAGTTTACCTAAATAAATGCTTATTAAGTAGAATCAAGTCCAGTTTCCGATGAGACAACTTTTGAAGAGAATTTATCAGCCATTCAATCGAAATTTGAAGACTTACTAACCCGTCTGTATTTATTTATCATTTCGAAATCCGTTTATTTGTTTGTTATCCGGAAACGCTTTACGGTGATCATTATTCATTCGTTTATTGTTTCTAATTCTATTTCCTTTACCGTTTCAGTTAACAGATATTCTTGCTAGGATCTAATCACGTGGTAAAACCATTACCATTTGCTTTCATTATTTGTTCAAATATATCCAGTACACTGATACTTTCAGTATTCGCTAATGAAATCATTTCTCCGAAAATCATATCTGATTCATAACAAACCGTATAATACTTTATCACACAAACAAACACACACTCGCTCGCGCCCATGCGCACACATTCACACACACACTCACACGCACACAAGTGCGCGCTCGCGCGTATGCACACACATATATGTACATGTATAGACCCTACAATTAAGGAACATATATAAATGTATAAATGCACTTGTACATGTGAATGTAGATGGCTATATATGAGACGACCTAGTATGAACTCCATTACTGTCACACTGACCGGTGTTTAGAAACGGAACTTCCTCTGTTGGCGGGAAATCTTAGATTAAAAGTAGATCATAATCGCTTATACATAAAACCACACATATATATATATATATATATAGCACATACAAAGCGTCACAGATATCACTAACTCTACTGATATGAGTATCTCTTCGAAAATCAAAAAGAAACAGGATGACTAATGGCATCTTTGAAACTTTCAGCTTGTATAACCAGGTTATAAATTTACATTTATACAAATAATAATTGATGTACTCGGTTTTTGAATAAATTATTAAGCGACAATTTGGAAAGGTTAAGACCATCGGACGCCGCCTCCCACAAAAAGAAAAAAATAGGTAAAGAGCTCAGGCAGTTAATTAGCACATTACAAAGACTATAATCTATAAGTGCCACAGTAAAAGTATGCAAGACTTTACTCAAGTTCAAAACCTGAATTTGTTCTTCTTTCTTCCAACGATGGGGTTCTGCGTCTTCGTTGGAAATCAGTTCGTTCCGTACAGGAAGACTTCGAATAATTAGAAATAGAAGAGAACATACACACATAAATGCAAACTGAACAGTACATACCTATCAGCAAATACGATAGCATATATATATATATATACATATATATATATATATATATATATATATATATA
>NC_068999.1:621770-623935 GCF_001194135.2 Octopus bimaculoides
AATAAGAACGACAGAAACAAAACCCACCACCACTACCACAAACAACAACAACAACAACAATAATATAACCATAAGCAGGAAATAACCAACAATATTATCAGTGTGTGTTGAAGCCAAATTTCTCAATATTAATTTTACAAAAAAATGCTATTGTGTATTCCATACAATTCGTATATTTCCATCTTTAGATATCAAGTTTTTCTTTCATTTCTGACTGCTTTGTCCTTCATTATCTGTATTGCCATTTATCAAATCTTCAATATTTTTAACTTCATTGACTTGTTATTGTATCTCTCTATCTATCTATCTATCTATCTATCTATCTATCTATCTATCTGATTAACTAGCTCTTTATATATCCCTCTTATATATATACACTTATACATATATTTATACATACACTTACGTAGACACACACACACATACACATGTATACAATCCCAAAACTCAAATGTATACACATATTTATTTTCCATGTTTCTTTTGATCGATTGTTTTCTCTAACACACAATCTATGATCCGATATATGCGCGTCTGTGTGTTGTTTGTCTGTGCATGTTGGTGTGTGTGTGTGTGTGATGTGTACTCTTGTGTGTGTGTGATGTGTACTCTTGCGTGTGTGTGCGCACGCGCGCGTGCGTGTATCTGATGTGTACTCTTCGGTTGTTCATTGTTTGTGTACAATAAGGCATTTAATACACTTGAGAGTTATCGATATTCCGCATACGTGGAAACTTATCTTCGACAAACTCATTCAGTCTTACCTCAGAAGATTGCACCTTTCTGAACATAGAAACAATCTTATTCAGACTCTTGCTAAGTTTATTCACAAACAGATAAACTTTTCTTAATGGATGTATCTAGTGAACAAATCACTTCTAGAATTTAAAAAGCTTCTATGGCTCTTAGAGTGTAACAACGTATATGATTCTTCTGCTATACAGAGTCAGCATTTCTTTGATCCATTTTGAAATGGATCTGATCTAAGGCTAAATTTTGAATTCTCCAACCGCGTTGTAGCTTATTAGTTTCCAGTCGTTTTGCCAATTTCGTCGTATTTGAACTACGCATTCTGCTACTGGTATTCCATGAAATTGCACCATCACAAAACTCACAATTCCTTACGCAGCTAGGACTGTAATTTCATGGATGGAATCGTGCATATTCCATTCTTTGTCATTTATTTATTAATAAAAATTCCGATCTGCATTAAAATGCAACTTCATATAAAGAACTGCAGCAGAGGACGTCAGCCAATTAATACACCTGCGCACCTGGAGCTCATTAATTCTGCAAAGTATAAATACCGAGATATAACAAATGGTTTCTGGTATGTTGTGGCTAAACCAGTATGATTCTGTGTGTATATATCTCTATAACAAAATAGATAGATAGATAGATAGACAGATTGACAGATAGATAGATAGATAGATAGATAGATAGATAGATAGATAGATAGATAGATAGATAGATAGAGAAAGAGTGAGAAAGAGGGACATCGTGACGGTAATAATATATACTGTGTTTTATGTTAATCTTTCAGTCAATCTATCCATATATCTTCCAACTACCTACCAACCTACTCAGCTACATCTATCTATCTATCTATCTATCTATCTATCTATCTATCTATCTATCTATCTATCTATCTATCTATCTGTCTATCTATCGATCTATCTATCTATCTATCTAATTAACTGTCTGTCTGTCTGTCTGTCTGTCTGTCTATCTGTATATATATATATGTATGCATGTATGTATGTATATATACACCAACATGCACAGACAAACAACACACAGACGTGGTCAACCTTTATACAAATATCCCTCATGAATATGCGATTGAGGCAATTAAATTCTGGCTGCACAAACACCCAGAAACATTTCCTAATCGCATCAACACAACTTTCATCATAGAATCACTTAAGTTCATTCTGACCAACAATTACTTCCCATTTGCAGACACATACTTTCGCCAAAAATGTGGTATCGCGATGGGTACTAAAGCTGCACCAGTCCTTGCGAACCTCATAATGGGATTTTTTGAAGTAACACTATATGAAACCTCACGTCAGAAATTTGGACACCTTTTCCACATCTTTTTAATGGATAACTGGAAAAGATATTTGGATGATTGTTTCATCATATGGAATGAACCCTATGAA
>NC_068999.1:626285-630495 GCF_001194135.2 Octopus bimaculoides
ATATATATATATATATATATATATATATATATATATATAGAGAGAGAGAGAGAGAGATATGAACATAATTATGCATATATATAGGCACATACAAAGGCAAGAATAAGAGAAATACAGAGAACTTCAACATAATCAAAAGCGCATACATATATATACACACACACGCACACACACACACACACATATTACATATATATATATATTAATATATAAATAAATATATACATATTTATCTATGTGTGTGCTTGTATGTGTGTCCGTCTGTTTGTATGAATGTATGTACGTATGTATGTGCAAGTTTGCATGCGCGTGTATAGACAAGAGCGTTCCAATATTTTGTTTTATCAATCTAATTGTCTCTCGCTATGAAAAACTTTTACAATATATTAAATATATGTTCTTTTATTGCGGAAGTTTATAGTTTACATGAAGCCAGCCATTGTTGTATAGTGTTAACTGACAAACATTATATTAAGAGTTGCGAGACATCTTTGAAATGAGCACAGCCAATAACTGAACAATTCATCGATCTTTTCTTTACGTTTGACTTATTATTATAATAAATTTTACTTACTTTTGTCTATATTTTTATTTTTATAATTGGTATTGAGGTTATTGTTGTTATTGGTGTCAGTCTCCTACCCAACCCTGTGTAAGTACTTCTATGATGAAAGCCCGTCTCCTCTTGTTCTCCTTGGCAGAATTGATACCGTCCCGGGCTTAAAATGCTTAGAGTCATTTTGTCTTTCTTCGTGTTCTGATTTCAAATTCTGCCTAGGTTGACTTTGCCATTCATGATTTCGTGGTCGTTAGAACAAGTAACATTTGAGTACTGGGGTCGATGTAGTCAACTTATTCCCTCCTTCGCAAGTGCCGAAATTGTGCCAAGATTATTATTATTATTACGCTCATGCGCACCAGTCGTAACTAGAATGTTAACCGAGGAAAAAAGAAATAAATAAATAGATAGACAAAGAAAGAAAGAAAGAAAGAAAGAAAGCATTAACTACATGAAAATCCCATTAGCGATTGCTTTAACTTCATCAGTTTCAACCCGGCATCCGTAAAAGTATAGGAACTTTTATTTGTCACAAGCGTGTACATAAAATATAAATGAAGCAATTTCTATCATCGACTCTAAACAATATATGTAAACTAAAGTGACGTAATACATCGATGGCCTGCATTCTTGTATCGGACATATATTTGTATGGGATGAACAGAGAAATCGAAAAGGGGAGTGTGTTTGTGTGTTTGTTTGTGGCGTTGTTAGCTAACTCCTCATACATCGTTGTATTGAAACTTGGCACGTGAGTAGAGCTCATGTTTGGAAACCTCGTGACATACTTAGATTGTGGAAAAAAATCCATAATATGGCCCCTGGAGGGGACCTTTATATCTACCTCCTATTACTAATTTTTAAAAAATAGCCAATAGCACTGTACAATATTTATTTTAAACACTCAATGAGAGTAGATAAATTTTTTATTCCACAACGTATTTGTAGTGTGGCTTCATGCAGGCATAGCGTGGATTCGATCCTCGATTGCCAAATTTCACTTAACACTTCAACAGCGCTTTTCTTACGATAAAACAATAGATTTTCTGGGAATGACAGCAGTTATATATTTCCCAGATGCTTTTGCTTAGCAGAATGACTTTGCCTCTCGCCAACCTCCGAAAACCTCTCTCGCCAATCTCCAACAATCTCTCCCTCCTCCAGCTGACAGATTTTTGTACTTTTTCGTGACGGAAAATATACCTTTTGTGGCAGTTATAACGAAATTGCTTTCTTATATCAGAGTAATAAGGTGTTTGAATAGAACAACTTTACCCCCGAGAATTACCGGGTACACCAGCTAGTAAATAAATAAATAAAAAAATTCCCAAGGTTCCACTCATTGGGATCGAACACGGACGCACATGATAACTTCTTAACTATTATGCTATGTCGATACTTCTAAGCATAGTGAGTATTTTGTATCCGCCATGTTTGAGGGAAAGAGAAAGAAATCACTTTTGCATTTTAGTTCATAATATAAACAGATGTAACTAATTAATGCACGGTAATTAATTAATTAAATAATACAAGTTGATTACTTAGATACTCTGTCATTTCTAATAACATTTCTCTCTTCAAGCTTGCACGTAGTGGCTGCAATTGCTAGAAATATCAACTAAATCTGCCTTGAATTACACCGTCATAGCTTAAAGGTGGAAAAGATCTCATAAGAGACAATAATGTAGATAATTACATTTGACCGTATTTTAACTCGGTTACCTCGGATATGAGTGGAAGAAGCAGCAGTGGCAGCAGTGGCGATATTAGCCACAACGACGACGACGAGCGTTCGTAAATAATTACTACCTCAGCAAATGAACAGAAACGTGTAATTCGATTCAATCTGCTCAAACTTTCGACTCGTCCATATTTTTTTTTTTTTAACAGAATAAGATTTGCTATGATCGAGATATTCGATACAATTCTTAGTGCGTAGATCGGCGTCATAGATGACTTTTCCCTATAGGCATTGAAGAGCCAATCATTATGTAGCACGTCAAGATGTTTGAGTGCACAAATTAGTACAGCTGTTGGTAGATCGTTTGTTTAATTTATAGCTGAGTTCAAATCGGCGAGATAGAGTGTCAGTTTATTTTTTTCTGGTATTTGACTTTTGATTTTAATCCATTTGTGGCCAAATCTCGAGAAAGAGCTGGGGATTAACAGAAATGATGAGAGCTAGCGTCTTTTCAGTATCTATTTCCGATCTGTGAGTTTCGCTTTCAAACTCCGGCATGCATCGATAAAACACTCGTAACGAGAAACAGTAAGGATATTAAACCTTGTATGACGGAACCTCCAACGCATCGCTTGAACAACATAATTGTGGCTTCAACGATCATCTAAATTGACGCATTATGCACAAAGATAAAGGCTGAAACAGAAAAGACACAAATGAAAATACTATGGTTGTTGATTTTGTATTTCATTTGCCGGGATCAATTAAGTAAAAAAATATCAATTAAAAACTTGTATCGATCAAAGCAATTAGATTTCTCTACAACAACAAAATATAACTAGATGCAGCTCAAAAATATAACTAGATGCAGAATCGAAATAAAAGATCGTTAAAGATCCAATGAACAATTTCAATAAATTTGAGATGCACAGAAGAGACAAAATGTGACAATATGAGTTCATTTTGATGATCTCACTAATCAAAGTAATCATTCAAGTCACAACAGCTTAGCAGCCTAACTTTTAATGATCCTATGACACTGAATTACCGTTTGGGAAAGTAATACAATTGGTTTAATCATTACTAGGTAACTGAATGCCTCCTATTCAATAGGATCCAGAAGGAATGATATAAAACGATTAGTTTGGAGAAATCTGAATTTTAAAAAACGCAAACTTCGGTAAATAAATCACAGTTAATTTTATACAGAGTCTATCATTGCTAAAACATTTTCTGACATTGGTGCACTACCTGCAATATAGCAGAGGGAGGATGCACAATTAAATGAGCTTCAGTAGTTACTAGTTATCTTCATTCGTATTGTTACAAGAAAGGATCCAGCATTTCTCTTGGTTTCCACACTTTGTCCACAGCTTTTTGCTTCTGAGGATATCATTTCTGCAGGGAAGTTACGCCTAAGCAGTTATATCACCGAACGTACTGAAGACGGGAATATACTGAGTAAAATCTGAAAGACGTTTGAAGCGCTGTAACTTATTAATGCTATGACTAGGGCATTTCACACGAAAATAAAAGCAATGCGGACCAGTCGCCGTATTCTCTATTGTTATAGTTATTCCACACACGCACACACGCACACAGATATATATGTGTACACACACACACACACACGCACGCACGCATGTGCTGGTATAGGTGAGCTAAGATGCACGTATGTACAGGCAGCTGGGTGGGTCTAAGTCTGCTTTTACATTTGTACTTAATTACGAAGCCACAGTTCTGCAGCACGTGCTGTCTGAGATATGAATAGACGGAACCACGTGTTGGGACATACACACACAAACGCACACATGCAGAAACCTATGCACATGCAATTTACGAGCACACAAACAGACACATGCATATTCATGCGTGTGTGTGTGTGTCTGTGGATGTATGCGCAATTATATGTAAAAATACACTTATGTGTCTGTATGTGCGTATATATATATATATATATATATATATAT
>NC_068999.1:630695-636904 GCF_001194135.2 Octopus bimaculoides
TATATATGTATATATATAAATATATATATACATACATACGAACATATAAATGTATCTACACATATATATTTTATGCATGCATATGTATGTGTGTGTGTGTGTGTGTGTGTGTGTGTGTGCGCGCGTATGCATTTAGTTAAATAGACCATTTTCAATTGAATAGGAAGCCGAAACTCCGCTGAGAATATTCCTTCTGGTATGAATAGGAAGCAATATACATTGTGAGCCAATTATGATTTATCTCGATACCAGGACACAATGTTATCATCTGTGCAGGGGAGGCGGTCGTTTGGCGGGTTTCTATTAACGGCACATACACTCGCCTCATTTATGCAAACGAAGAAGTAGTTGTATTAGGAACACCAGGAGTAGCAGTAATAATACTAGTGTAACTAGTACTATTAGTAAAGTTGTAGTAGATATTCTATAAGAATATTAGTTGTGATAAGGGATATTGTAGTAGTAGTACTACTACTACTACTAGCAGCAGCAGCAGCAGTTGCAGTAGTGGTAGTAGTAGTAGTAGTAGTAGTAGTAGTAGTAGTAGTAGTAGTAGTAGTAGTAGTAGTAGGTTTAAAATTAGTGCGTCTTGATAGTTGTAGGCGTGATAGTTTGAATAACATTATACTTTATTTTAACAGTAACAAATAACTGCACGATTATGCACACACACACACACACACATACACACACACACACACACACACACACACACATATATATATATATACATACACACAGATACATGCATGCATATATATATATATATATATATATATATATTCGTTTCTGTATTTGGTTTGCACGATTCCTTATATATATACAGAGTGCAATAGTTAAATTTTCGCCATTTTATACTTTTTATTTCGCGCCTGTGCATTGTTGATTTTGTCGACTACACAATATAGTCGAGTCAGTTTGGCACCGTCTGCGAGAAAAACAGCACCATGACGCAATTCATTCTGCCAAGTATTTGGCATTCGCACCGGAAGCTCTAATACGAAAAATTCAGAGTGTTTGCGTGACAATCTGAGGACATGTACCGAGAGTGATAAAAGTCAAACATGCTTTCAGCATCAGGGTGTTAGGAGTGATCACCAGTGATGGCGACGTTATGCTTCCATTCATCTTCCCACACGGCCTCACACTCAACACCGATGCCTGGATGATGTAGTGCTGCCCTGGGTCAAGTGTGTGGCTGCTGGGAGACCCTATGTCCAGCAACAGGACTTTGCACCATGCCACACAGGGAGGGAAAGCCAGTCATATCTGCCAGGCAATTTCTGCGACTACATCACCCCTAAATTCTGGTCACCTCCCTTCCCCGACTGCTACCCCCATGTTTTCCTTGCTGTGTTGCTGTTTCATACAACTCTGTAGTGAAACGCTGTCTAGTTAATCGCTTCACTACTTAGTAATAGCAGTCGCCTCTACTAGAAATGAAACTACCAGAATGGTCACTGCCGTAAAGCTTTTAATCATGCCTGACCTGTTAGGATTTACCTGTGGCTAAAACTACAAAACCACCATCACTGCCTACACCACCACCGCCACCATCACTACCACCGCCAATAGCATTAGACAGCAATGAACTAGTGTAACAAATTACCGCATTCTTTCGTTGCAGTTATTAAGAATGCTGTTTGTTTCTTGTCCTCGTATTGTTGCATGTTATTGTCTGACATAGCTACGGTTCTCTTATTTAATAGCCTCTTAGCATGAAAGGTACACACACACATATACACACACATACATATATAAATATATAAATGTATGTATATATATGTATGTATATATATGTATATATATATGTATGTATGTATGTATGTATGTATGTATATATATATATATATATATATATATATATATATATATATATATATATATATATATATATATATATATATATATATAGCATGCACATACACACCACCCATATACATATTCCATCTGTACACACATACAGACATATATTTATAGACACATACATACACATACACACATTAGGCAGACGATCACTACCCTTTTTTCCACACTTGTGTTGATTAGATAAATTTTCCTGTAGATAATAAGTATCTAGAGACATCGTCGTTGTATAGATTGCATTAATTTAGCCTCTAATTAATGTTGTTGTTGATGTTACTATTATGGTTTTTTTACTGTTATTGCTGTGGAATTGGTGGTAGTCGACTTTTATTCCAATCGTAAAGAGTTTCTGTCAAACACCCCTGCCTACACCATTTCTTTCTTTATGGTTTAGATTTTTTAAAACCTACCTTATTGTTGCACGATATTCTTTAGTTTAATCTTTGATTTGTTTTCAGACATAGTTTATAGTTTGAGTGTGATTTAACTGCTATTTCTTGTTCAATTAATTCTGCAAATAGGCTTCCGTGAAAGGTTTAGAGTCGAACGTATGTATTGATGGGAAGCTGTCTAGTTTCGATTAACGAATAATGATTAATATCGCTTGTAATTTGAAAACAGGGCTAGAAGTTTGGATGATATGGGGCTTCGTTACATACCTCGACTTACAATATACTGGTAATATTTTAATTCAGAGACTTGCGAGAAATTAAACGCAATGTTTAGCGCAATTTGACCTCAGAATGTAGCTGACAGAGAGAATATATCAAGTCATTTTGTCTTACGTTCTTACAACTCTTTTAATGGAAGGCCCTCGATGACAATACCCTGTTATTTGAATATTGAGAATTTGCTGGAAACTTGGGGAGACAATATTCCATCGAATGTCACCGAAACTCTATTAGATTCAGTGTTTTGTAGTTGTCTTCCGTTTCGTTATTGTGGCAAATGGTGTGTTCTAACACGTGATTGGTTGTTCATAAATATTTATTAAATGCTACTTTTTATCTTTCCACCAACACATACTGCACATGAAGCTTACTGTGGTTATACAAATTAATGTCTACCTTCAATAATTTATATCAACTTCCACTGACTGAGCTTGCTGAGACATATTGAACCCGAGCCCGTCATTCATCTCTGTCCTGCATTAGTTGAGGGAGGTCTTAGGAGATGCGGTCAGTGTTACTGGTGAGTTGATCTACCTACGTTTTGTTCGGACCACCTGCTCAAATACGTCAATGCTTCTATCATCAATATTTATATTTATATTAACAATTTTGTTGTTAATATTATGCTTAGGGTTTCTTCTTTTTATAGGTTTTATGTTTATGGAATCCAAGCTAGACGGAAAAAAGCCCATCAATGCAAAGAGCAGTCTTAAAACTTCATGATACGCATTGAAGTGCAAATATTGAATAACATCAATCAGCCGAAACGCAGTGTGGGTAATATGAATGAACTTATTAATTTGACTGGACTATAGTAATAATTGCTTACGCTATGTATGTATTTTCCGTTTTCATGAAATTTATAAACTTTATACACACACACACACACGCACACACACACACACACACACACATATATATATATGAGTATATGTGCCCTTGTTTATTCTTCACCACCGTTTAACAACGGGATAAGTTTTATACGGACTCGTAAGATAACTACTAGGGGTCGATTCATTCGACTAAAAACTCCTCAAGGTGATGCTTCAGCATGGCTGCAATATAATGAGTGAAACATTTAAAAGATAAAAGATATACGTATATATCTATCATATTTAAGGATATCGAAGCACAGCAAATCTTCTTTTGCTGTTGCGTAATATGAGGTTAAGAACTGCATCTTGAAGAATCAGTTATCTACAAGGAAGAGCTAACACGTGGGTACAATGCTGATGTCTAGTACTCACCTGGTATTGAAGTAGATTAAATAATTGCACGTCGAACTGAGTTTGTCAAGGTCGCTGAGTGCATCGACGGTAAGAACAAACCAATTACTTCCAATTTCCTTCATAGACCAAGATCCTATCGTCTAAACCAAAAATTTGAAGTGTGAACAGAACAATAATCAGAAAAGAAGGAAAATTTAAAACACACTAATTTACTACAACTGCAACCAGAGCCACCATTACTGGAACAACAACAGCACCAAAAGCAGCAGCAGCGATAACAACCATCACAACGGCGACGACAAAAACAACAACGAAACGATGACAAGAAACAACAAAAACAACAACGACAGCAATATTATTGGTTAGTATAAAAGCAAATAAGAATTCCGTTATTTGGTAAAGAAAATATCATTAAGATAAATTAATACATCGCTCCTTATATTCATATTCAATTCAACGCTGGACGTGGTTTTTCCACTGGAATTCAATTACAAAATCTAATTTGATTTTTCCTACATATACACGCAGGAAAAACACACACATGTACACTCACAAGCACGTATACACGCACAAGCACAGACACACACACACACACACACACACACGCACACACACACACATACACACACACACACACACACACGCGCATACACATATATTATATATTGATAAATAAATAGATAGATACAATATACATATATATATATACAGAAAGAGAGAGAGAGAAACAGACAGACAGATAGACTGATAGATAGTGAGATAGATAGATAGATAGATAGATAGATAGATAGATGACTATGCTACATTCACTCACTCGTGCGCGCACACACTGACACACATACATGTGTGTGCATATATGGTTCAAATACACAGAAAACAAAAGACAGAGAGGTAGAGTAACAACAAGCAAGTGTAACAGTTTGACGCTCCGTAACAATGAAAAGTCTTCAATAGAAAGGAATAAGAAAGAAAAATGGTGACAGAAAGAAATGTGCGGCTATTAAAGATTTAAAGCAATAATGAATCTTTGAGCGAAATATAAACAGCAGCAGCACGACGTCGTGATGTATATTTGCCACCTAAAAGTGTCTGATCCATTAGGAACGATGCTACGATAGCTTGTAGCCCTAGGAAGACATCTCCTCCAGCTGCCTATTGACACACTGTCCCTGCTCTAGCAGGATTTGCAAAGCAAAGTCATCGTTCTCATCTCCAGCCTGACGTGATACCCAGAAACACCAGTCTGTATGAGAGTCTGAGAGTCTGTTATTGTTGATTTCGGCAATGTTGGCCCTTGCCCAGCCACTGATCGAGTGTCAGCATGATAAAAGAAACTCAAAATTGGTCATAGGATCATAAAGTTTTCAGATAGTGTATATGGAACTACAATGTTAAATTTATTTATGTAATTACTTATTAGTGATGTTTAATATCTTTCGATTAGAATCGTATGCTTTTACACTACAGTTGTGCTCACTGTGGTTTGCAACTGAATACAGAAAGATAGATACGAGTATAGAATTCCGTCCGATGAACAGTGTTTGTAATTCATTGATTCATGTTTGTCAATCTGTGCCCTTCTGACTCTTCTCGATAATTACATCAAAGTTATGCCTTTCTGTGGAATATTCGGCCACTTGGAGCGCTAATTCAATGGGTTGGTCATCTACTTTATCGTACAGCTGTTGACTCATGAATCGACAACGGCGGAAACATCAATCATTTAAGGCGTCTTTCAATTTTTAAGACAATTTTGAATCATTACAGAGGGATTTGGTTACTATTTCTACCAAGTCGATTACAATCGTAGTGCATCTTGTCGTTTACTGTTGTGTGGTTTCAGTTGTGGTTGTTTGTGGTGTGTGTTGTCGATGCTGTTGTTGTTTGACCCTCGTTCTGTCGAAGACTTCCATATTACATCTTTCTTCGCACAGTAATAATGAGAGACTGACTTGCTATTTCTAGCACATAATTCGTCCTTTAATAGGGTCTGTTATTTGCTGGCATAAAAACAGCAGCATTAGCAGCAGCAGCAGCAGCAGCAGCAGTAGTAGTAGTAGTAGTAGTAGTAGTAGTAGTAGTAGTAGTAGTAGTAGTAATATGTTCTGTTGAATGTTATGTTGGTTGCGTTGATGTTATCCTTACACGCTAGACATTTTCGAATAGAGTTGTGACGCAAGACGCTCCAATCGCGAACATCCATTATATTATTCAGCTATAATTCTAACTATTTCGATATATTCTCTCATTGCTGGATTCTTTACACCAACATGAGTTGTGGTGTGAGGGAAATTTAGATGTTACCTCTTGCGTATCAAGGCGAAACCCGAGACAGATTGAAGGGGTTGCTTCACTATCTAATTAATTCATTACTATATTTTGTTTATCTCACACCTATATGTAAATATATATATATATATATATATATATATATATATATATA
>NC_068999.1:637131-641584 GCF_001194135.2 Octopus bimaculoides
TGTGTGTGTGTGTGTGTGTGTGTGTATGTGTGTGTGTGTGTGTGTGTGTGTGTGTGCAAGCGTACATATACATATACACACATATATGCACTCATGTACACATACATACATAAATCGAGTGATTGCTGTAATGACTACATCCGTACCTGTGAATTGCTAAAATAAAAATCTGGAGTCAATTAAAAACATCGCAGATGAGTGATTCCATCGGGTAAATGTGCGTCCGAGTGTAAACACTGCGGTTCACATCTCTTTGAATCGCCAACGTTTTCTCTAAGGATAGGAGGTTGTAGTTCCAGTTGATTAATTCTAAGCAGAAAATATCATTTTAGCATATTGACACTCCCACTTCTTTTTTATTTCCATTTAGAAAATACGTGATGGACTTTTCCGTTTGGATTGCAATTAAGAAACGTAATTGGAAGTGTACCGAAGGATGGCAATATTTCAACAACGGTATAAGAACCGGTAAGATTAGAAAATCGATTTCTATCACAGGTACATGTCCTTAAAATTTGGAAATGGGTCTAATCTTTATAAATGCCTCTTCCCGCGTCCTCGGGTGTATTGAAAGGTATTTACTCGGCAAACAACATTTAGTTACAATGTTTTGGATAAGCCGAGAATTTTTAAATTTAAAATAATGTTTCGGAACTTGTAGTCAATTCAATAGGCTCGTTATAAGTGATGGCGATGGTAGGGTTGAAGAGAAAATCTGGTGCAATAGCTTTTACTAGTATAGACTGAAGAATTATTTACTTATGCACATTGAACAAATACAATAACAATACCTTGCAGTACACTGAACCATCAGGAGATGTTAAACCTAGAAGTTTACAAGATCAGAAAGTGTTAGGGGTCCACATCTCATACATAAGACAGGGAAGTGCTAAGGCGCTGATTTTATAGTTTTCGTTGTTGCCATTAAGTTGTGTCTGCATATGTAAAATAAGCAGTCAGATGTCACAACATTACATTGATGTGAGGCACATTTGTGGTTTATGTTTTGCCTGCAATCAAATCTCCCCTATTTTTTTTTACTCTTTACTAGAGTCTAAAATGAACTTTCCATGCAATTCCTCAAATTTGTGGCTGACATGAAACATTATGATTAAATAGAAGAAAAGATTATAATTTATGGTTTAGTTTCAGAGGTCAGAATTTATAAAGCCTTAGTCGACATTTTCCTTGATACGATCCAGCTCTCCTTATTAACCTTTTCCTTTACAAAAACATTCCTCTGATCACTGTGATGGAAAAATCAATAATCTGTTTATTTTTCTCCCATCCCCTAACGATCAAGAGACAACTGATAGAAGGTTAAACATGCTTGCACCCGGAAACACAACAAACTATTTTTCACAAGATTGTTGGATCTCTGAATTCATTTTCGGTTTATTAACTACATCACTAACATGGCGTTCATGATTTATTTCCTTTAATTCATTTCTAAACACATTTCTGGATTTAACAAACGAAATAAATCTAAAATACGGATGTTTAGTTCATGCCAATGCAAATTAATAACTTGTTCACACAGGCATTTTTATAATTCCATAGATTTTTATCAATAACGTCGATACTTTGGCTATAATAGGATTTTTGAAATGAGGTGCAAATTGAAAACCTCAATTCGATCGTATGTTAAAAGCACCTGTTTTAATTAATTTCACAGATCTGACATTCAATAAAAATATTTAATTCATTATTTTGCAAATTGTTATCATTTCATATTCTTTTGTTTTGTTCTATTAATGTTTATGAGTGGTTTGTTCAAATTTTCAATTTCTCGTTATCATTGTCAATGGGGATTTCTTTGCACATTATAGAGATTCTGTTGCTGTTGTTGCTGCTGATGCTGTTTTTGCTGTTTATGTTGTTTCTAATATTGTCGTCGTCATTGCTGCTGTTGTTGATGTTGTTAGTTATGCAATTATACAAATGTTTGTTTATGTACTGTTTGTACTACAATTCTTATATAACTGATATCTTCTACATCTTATTTTCCACATTAATTCTTTTCTTCTATTGATATTATAGCTTCCAGTGTATATATATATATATATATATATATATATATATATATATATATATGTGTGTGTGTGTGTGTGTATGCATATATGTATATGTATGTATGTACGAATGTATACACATAAATAAATATATACTTACATTCATAGACATACCTACACATACATACACACATTTATATTTGTATATGTGTGAGTGTGTGTGTGAGAGAGTGTGTGTTTGTGTTTGTGTGTGTACTTATGTATGTATATGCATACATAAATACAGTATTAATTAATTTATGCTCATATGCTGTCGAGAGTGCTTATCATGCGCTATCATTCTTTCAAGTTTTGTCAATATAATTCCTCTTCGCACCCTCTTCCATTGTTCATTGGTGAGCCAATTTCCTATGAATTCCATATGCATTATTTCGTAGACTGACGAAGAATATTAATATGATCACCAAATTTCCACGAACTAATTACTCATTAAATATGTCATGTGAATTATTAACTATGTTCAATTAATTACTGCGATACAATTTTTTCAAACGTTGATAGATATCCGTTCGAAAATGTTTATAAATTATTAATAATATAACAACAATAAACTACGAAAACAACAACGACGAAATCGTCATGAAAAGTAATATTGTAACAATATGGAAACGTTTATATGAAAGCAAACTAAATTTTGAATCTCTACATATTTTATACATTTATAAAACAATCAACGTTCCTATGAAATATTTCCTGATTCATGAAACGTAAGAATTAATAGAACTGATAAAGAAAAAGCGAACGAAAAAATAAGATGAAAATATATATATTCAGTGTCGTATGCGTTTCAATGATCGATTCAGACTATAGACATCTTTCATTTCGTGTTCGTGACATAAAAGAAAGCAAACTTATTTTTCTCTTTTCGCAATAAAAGGTTTTAAATTGAATTAAAATAATCTCCAGAGAATAATTAACAGCTGTTATTGAAGAAAAAATATGGCGCTAAGAAACTTTGTGGTCTAGGTGCCATTAGATAAAGTTGGGATTTGTGAGGAAATTATTTAGAATAATGAAACCATTGTTGTTTAAAATATTATGGAGAAAAATTCATCGAAAGATTATGCGTAGTTTTGAAAGTTGTATAACATTAATTTTTATGAGACGAGGGGGAATAATGGTGGTTTTGTATTGAGACATATATGAATATAGCAAGGAATGACAAGTTTGTTAAGACATACATGGAATTATCCTGGAGATTAGCGGAACAATTGAAATGGAATATAATCTCAATCAGCAAAAGAATCTTTGGATTTCGTGAACCGATGTGCCTTTTGTTAAAGATAGATTAATGCTGGTTGATGTACATTTTCCAATTTTATGCGGTAATGTTACGATAGAAACAATATAATGTAGAATTGTTTAACAAGTTTTGAACAGTTGAGTGCATGTCTCATGGAGTCACTCTGAAAAGCAGTAGTCGTAACACAGTAACCTATGGAACGCTACTCCTTATTTTCGTTTGCTTAGAGTTTGCTTTCGTTCCTTAGAGGTTACAATGCCCGACTTCTATATTCTAAAAGTTATAGCTACTTTGAAACGTTTCCAACAATACTGAGATCAGGCTACTTGTGGCATATCACAACATGGTAGATATTATCAAATCTTTCACAAAGTCGGGATATGACACATCCGCATTTGACATGTTGGGCAGATGCTTTAACAACCATTCGTAGTGCCTTAAGAGCTGTGCCAGGTAGATTCTACAGGGAGACAGTCATTAAATCATTCCCTCCCAACAATGCAATCAGTTTGTCATTCAGAAAAACTTGTACAGCACATCGAAAGATTTACTGACATGGATAACTATACCATGCAAGTGGGAAATTCACTCGTAATAAAGATTTGACTAGGAATTCAAATATAATGTTTAACGGCTTATCTACGATCTACTTATCGATTAGTCAAACTTTCTACTTATCATTTTACCTGCACCTATATATATATATATATATATATATATGTATATATATACACACACATATGTTGTATTCATTCTTACCACAAGTATTTCCTTATAAACAATGAAATAGTATAACTGTAGTTTTGGGTTTTGTTCCGCTACATAATAGAATCCTCTGCTTATATCGATATTAATTCCGCTTAACATAATGTAAACAAAACTAAATAAAAGAAAGATTAGAGATAAGAATATGTCTTTGAAGAACAAACGAACTTGGAAATATTGCTGTGAAATTATTCAAAATATTTTAAAAATATTTAGAAATAATTGATCCTTAAAGAAACTGGCTTTTGTGGCGAGACAAAAGAGATTGTTGTAATAGATTATTTACACTTAGAGCTTAAGTGAGATATACACACATTAATACGAATATATATATATATATATATATAATGATGACACTGAAAATAATATATAT